>NC_061514.1:359934102-359947997 GCF_022539505.1 Lolium rigidum
TCTCTCCTATGTGCTTCAATACAATAATCTCATGAGCTGCCTTACATGATTGAGATTCATATGATGATGCTTGTAATCTAGATGTCATTATGCTAGTCAAGTGAGTTTTACTTATGTGATCTCCGGAGACTCCTAGTCCCACGTGTGTAAAGGTGACGAGTGTGTGCACCGTGTGGGTCTCTTAGGCTAGATTTCACAGAATACTTATTCACTCGTTGAATGGCATAGTGAGGTGCTTATTTATATCTCTTTATGATTGCAATGTGTTTGTATCACAATTTATCTATGTGCTACTCTAGTGATGTGTTATTAAAGTAGTTTTATTCCTCCCCGCACGTGTGTAAAGGTGACAAGTGTGTGCACCGTGTTAGTACTTGGTTTATGCTATGATCATGATCTCTTGTAGATTGCGAAGTTAACTATTGCTATGATAATATTGATGTGATCTATTCCTCCTACATATGCATGAAGGTGACAGTGTGCATGCTATGCTAGTACTTGGTTTAGTCTTTCGATCTATCTTACACTAAAGGTTACTAAAATATGAGCATTATTGTGGAGCTTGTTAACTCCGGCATTGAGGGTTCGTGTAATCCTACGCAATGTGTTCATCATCCAACAAAAGTGTAGAGTATGCATTTATCTATTCTCGTTATGTGATCAATGTTGAGAGTGTCCACTAGTGAAAGTGTAATCCCTAGGCCTTGTTCCTAAATATCGCTATCGCTCGCTTGTTTACTGTTTCTTTGCGTTACTACTCGCTGCGTTACTACCGCTTGTTTACTCGTCCTGGGCAAAGCACTTTTCTCGGTGCCGTTGCTACTACTTATTCATACCACCCGTATTTCACTATCTCTTCGCCGAACTAGTGCACCTATTAGGTGTGTTGGGGACACAAGAGACTTCTTGCTTTGTGGTTGCAGGGTTGCATGAGAGGGATATCTTTGACCTCTTCCTCCCCGAGTTCGATAAACCTTGGGTATCCACTTAAGGGAAACTTGTCGCTGTTCTACAAACCTCAGCTCTTGGAGGCCCAACACTGTCTACAAGAATAAAAGCTCCCGTAGACATCAAGCACTTTTCCGGCGCCGTTGCCTGGGAGGAAAGGTAAAAGGCTCTCATACTACGGTCCCGTGTAAAGTATTTTTCTGGCGCCGTCGTGTGTGTGCTCGAAGCTATTTCCTTTAGATCCTGCAATTGCATCTTTTTGTTTCTTGTTTACACTAGTTTGGCATAATGTATAAGAGTGAGCTTCTTATTCTATTTTCTGATTTAAAACATGGATTGTTTGATGCGAAAATTAAAAAACCTATGAAATCTTCTTTGCATGCTGGTAGTAATATTAGTATGAACACTTTGAACACCATTGTTGACAATAATATAGAAAGTTCTAAGCTTGGGGAAGCTGGTTTTCATGATCTTTTTAGTCCCCCAAGCATTGAGGAGAAAATTTTCTGTGATGATACTTTGCCTCCTATTTATGATGATAATGATAGTAGTCTTTTGGTACCACCTGTTATGGAGGATAAATTTGATTATGATTAAAATATGCCTCCTACACTTGATGAAAATAATAATGATAGCTACTTTGTTGAATTTGCTCCCACTACAACTAATAAAATTGATTATGCCTATGTGGAGAGTAATAATTTTATGCATGAGACTCATGATAAGAATGCTTTATGTGATAGTTATATTGTTTAGTTTGCTCATGATGCTACTGAAAGTTATTATGAGAGAGGAAAATATGGTTGTAGAAATTTTCATGTTACTAAAACACCTCTCTATGTGCTGAAATTTTTGAAGCTACACTTGTTTTATCTTCCTATGCTTGTTACTTTGCTCTTCATGAACTTGTTTATTTACAAGATTCCTATGCATAGGAAGCATGTTAGACTTAAATGCGTTTTGAATTTGCCTCTTGATGCTCTCTTTTGCTTCACATACTATTTCTTGCGAGTGCATCATTAAAACTAGCCGAGCCCATCTTAATGGCTAAAAAGAAAGAACTTCTTGGGAGATAACCCATGTGTTATTTTGCTACAGTACTTTGTTTTATATTTGTGTCTTGGAAGTTGTTTACTACTGTAGCAACCTCTCCTTATCTTAGTTTTGTGTTTTGTTGTGCCAAGTAAAGTCTTTGATAGTAAAGTAAGTACTAGATTTGGATTATTGCGCAGAAACAGATTTCTTTGTCTGTCACGAATCTGGGTCTAATTCTCTCGTAGGTAACTCAGAAAATTATGCCAATTTACGTGAGTGATCCTCAGATATGTACGCAACTTTCATTAAATTTGAGCATTTTCGTTTCAGCAAGTCTGGTGGCCTAATAAAATCCATCTTTACGGACTGTTCTGTTTTGACAGATTCTGCCTTTTATTTCGCATTGCCTCTTTTGCTATGTTGGATGAATTTCTTTGATCCATTGATGTCAAGTAGCTTTATGCAATGTCCAGAAGTGTTAAGAATGATTGTGTCACCTCTGAACATGTTAATTTTTATTGTCCACTAACCCTCTAATGAGTTGTTTCGAGTTTGGTGTGGAGGAAGTTTTCAAGGGTCAAGAGAGGAGGATGATATACTACGATCAAGAAGAGTGAAAAGTCTAAGCTTGGGGATGCCCCGGTGGTTCATCCCTGCATATATCAAGAAGACTCAAGCGTCTAAGCTTGGGGATGCCCAAGGCATCCCCTTCTTCATCGATAAAATTATCGAGTTCCTTCTCTTGAAACTATATTTTTATTCGGTCACATCTTATGTACTTTACTTGGAGCGTCTGTGTGCTTTTGTTTTTGTTTTTGTTTGAATAAATTGGATTACATCATACTTTTGTGGGAGAGAGACACGCTCCGCTGGTTCATATGAACACATGTGTTCTTAGCTCATAATATTCATGGCGAAGTTTCCTCTTCGTTAAATTGTTATATGGTTGGAATTGGAAAATGATACATGTAGTAATTGCTATAATGTCTTGGGTAATGTGATACTTGGCAATTGTTGTGCTCATGTTTAAGCTCTTGCATCATATACTTTGCACCTATTAGTGAAGAATACATAGAGCATGCTAAAATTTGGTTTGCATAATTGGTCTCTCTAAAGTCTAGATAATTTCTAGTATTGAGTTTGAACAACAAGGAAGACGGTGTAGAGTCTTATAATGTTTTCAATATGTCTTTTATGTGAGTTTTGCTGCACCGGTTCATCCTTGTGTTTGTTTCAAATAGCCTTGCTAGCCTAAACCTTGTATCGAGAGGGAATACTTCTCATGCATCCAAAATACTTGAGCCAACCACTATGCCATTTGTGTCCACCATACCTACCTATACTACATGGTATTTTTCCGCCATTCCAAAGTAAATTGCTTGAGTGCTACCTTTAAAATTCCATCATTCACCTTTGCAATATATAGCTCATGGGACAAATAGCTTAAAAACTATTGTGGTATTGAATATGTAATTATGCACTTTATCTCTTATTAAGTTGCTTGTTGTGCGATAACCATGTTCACTCGGGGAACGCCATCAACTCATTGTTGAATTTCATGTGAGTTGCTATGCATGTTCGTCTTGTCCGAAGTAAGGGCGATCTACACCTGAGTTGAATGGTTTGAGCATGCATATTGTGAGAGAAGAACATTGGGCCGCTAACTAAAGCCATGATTCATGGTGGAAGTTTCAGTTTTGGACAAATATCCTCAAGTCTCTAATGAGAAAAGAATTAATTGTTGTCAAATGCTTTAAGCATTAAAAGAGGAGTCCATTATCTGTTGTCTATGTTGTCCCGGTATGGATGTCTAAGTTGAGAATAATCAAAAGCGAGAAATCCAAATGCGAGCTTTCTCCTTAGACCTTTGTACGAGCGGCATAGAGGTACCCCTTTGTGAAACTTGGTTAAAGCATATGTATTGCGGTGATAATCCAGGTAGTCCAAGCTAATTAGGACAAGGTGCGGGCACTATTGGTACACTATGCATGAGGCTTGCAACTTATAAGATATAATTTACATGATGCATATGCTTTATTACTACCGTTGACAAAATTGTTTCATGTTTTCAAAATCAAAGCTCTAGCACAAATATAGCAATCGATGCTTTTCCTCTATGAGGACCATTCTTTTACTTTCATTATTGAGTCAGTTCACCTATTTCTCTCCATCTCAAGAAGCAAACACTTGTGTGAACTGTGCATTGATTCTTACATATTTGCATATTGCATTTGTTATATTGCTTTGCATTGACAATTATCCATGAGATATACATGTTATAAGTTGAAAGCAACCGCTGAAACTTCATCTTCCTTTGTGTTGCTTCAATGCCTCTACTTTGAATTATTGCTTTATGAGTTAACTCTTATGCAAGACTTATTGATGCTTGTCTTGAAGTGCTATTCATGAAAAGTCTTTGCTTTATGATTCAGTTGTTTACCCATGTCATATACATTGTTTTGATCGCTGCATTCACTACATATGCTTTACAAATAGTATGATCAAGTTTATGATGGCATGTCACTCCAGAAATTATCTTTGTTATCGTTTTACCTGCTCGGGACGAGCAGAACTAAGCTTGGGGATGCCGATACGTCTCCAACGTATCGATAATTTCTTGTGTTCCATGCCACATTATTGATGTTATCTACATGTTTTATGCACACTTTATGTCATATTCGTGCATTTTCCGGAACTAACCTATTAACAAGATGCCGAAGTGCCGGTTCTGTTTTTCGCTGTTTTTGGTTTCAGAAATCCTAGTAACGAAATATTCTCGGAATCGGACGAAATCAACGCCAAAGATCTTAGAATCCCCGGAAGCATCCAGAACACACCGGAGAGGTCGAGAGGGGGCCACGGGGCCACCAAACCCTAGGGCCGGCGCGGCCAGAGGGGGGCCGCGCCGCCCTATGGTGTGGCCCCCTGTCAGCCCTCCTGCGCCGCCTCTTCGCCTATATAAAGCCCCTGGATCGAAAACCCTGAGGCGAAGAACCACGATACGGAAAACCTTCCAGAGCCGCCGCCATCGCGAAGCCAAGATCTGGGGGACAGGAGTCTCTGTTCCGGCACCCTGCCGGAGCGGGGAAGTGCCCCGGAAGGCTTCTCCATCGACACCGCTGCCATCTCCACCGCCATCTTCATCACCGCTGCTGCTCCCATGAGGAGGGAGTAGTTCTCCATCGAGGCTCGGGGCTGTACCGGTAGCTATGTGGTTCATCTCTCTCCTATGTGCTTCAATACAATAATCTCATGAGCTGCCTTACATGATTGAGATTCATATGATGATGCTTGTAATCTAGATGTCATTATGCTAGTCAAGTGAGTTTTACTTATGTGATCTCCGGAGACTCCTAGTCCCACGTGTGTAAAGGTGACAGGTGTGTGCACCGTGTGGGTCTCTTAGGCTAGATTTCACGGAATACTTATTCACTCGTTGAATGGCATAGTGAGGTGCTTATTTATATCTCTTTATGATTGCAATGTGTTTGTATCACAATTTATCTATGTGCTACTCTAGTGATGTGTTATTAAAGTAGTTTTATTCCTCCCGCACGTGTGTAAAGGTGACAGTGTGTGCACCGTGTTAGTACTTGGTTTATGCTATGATCATGATCTCTTGTAGATTGCGAAGTTAACTATTGCTATGATAATATTGATGTGATCTATTCCTCCTACATATGCATGAAGGTGACGAGTGTGCATGCTATGCTAGTACTTGGTTTAGTCTTTCGATCTATCTTACACTAAAGGTTACTAAAATATGAGCATTATTGTGGAGCTTGTTAACTCCGGCATTGAGGGTTCGTGTAATCCTACGCAATGTGTTCATCATCCAACAAAAGTGTAGAGTATGCATTTATCTATTCCGTTATGTGATCAATGTTGAGAGTGTCCACTAGTGAAAGTGTAATCCCTAGGCCTTGTTCCTAAATATCTGCTATCGCTGCTTGTTTACTGTTTTACTGCGTTACTACTCGCTGCGTTACTACTGCTTGTTTACTTGTCCTCGGGCAAAGCACTTTTCCGGTGCCGTTGCTACTACTTATTCATACCACTCGTATTTCACTATCTCTTCGCCGAACTAGTGCACCTATTAGGTGTGTTGGGGACACAAGAGACTTCTTGCTTTGTGGTTGCGGGGTTGCATGAGAGGGATATCTTTGACCTCTTCCTCCCTGAGTTCGATAAACCTTGGGTATCCACTTAAGGGAAACTTGCTGCTGTTCTACAAACCTCTGCTCTTGGAGGCCCAACACTGTCTACAAGAATAGAAGCTCCCGTAGACATCAGGCGGCGTCTCTGGAAGGTTTTCCGTATCGTGGCTCTCGGTACTGGGGTATTCGCGACGAAGGCTTTAAGTAGGCGGAAGGGCGGAGTTGGAGGAGGCACGGGGGCCCCACACCACAGGGCGGCGTGAGGCCCACCCTGGCCGCGCCGCCTTATGGTGTCGGCACCCCGTGGCCCCACTTCGTATCTCCCTCGGTCTTCTAGAAGCTTCGTGGAAAAATAAGACCCTGGGCGTTGATTTCGTCCAATTCCGAGAATATTTCCTTTGCAGGATTTCTGAAACCAAAAACAGCAGAAAACAACAACTGGCTCTTCGGCATCTCGTCAATAGGTTAGTGCCGGAAAATGCATAATAATGACATAAAGTGTGTATAAAACATGTGAGTATCATCATAAAAGTAGCATGGAACATAAGAAATTATAGATACGTTTGAGACGTATCAATCTCCACCACTGACACCGTCATCTCCACCGCTGCACCTCGTCTCCGCTGTAACATCTAGGGTTGAATCTTGATTATTTCATAGGGAAAACTCTCCCGGTGTTGATTACTCCTTGTTATTGATGCTATTGAGTGAAACCGTTGAATTAAGGTTTATGTTAAGACTGTTATCCATCATCATATCACCTCTGACAATCTTCCATATGATGTCTTGTGAGTAGTTCGTTTAGTTCTTGAGGACATGGGTGAAGTCTAAATGTTAGTAGTGAACTATGTTGAGTAATATTTAATGGTTTGATATTTAAGTTGTGGTGTTATTCTTCTAGTGGTGTCAGTGAACGTCGACTACATGATACTTCACCTTTATGGGCCTAGGGGAATTCATCTTGTATTCGTTTGCTAATTGTGGGGTTGCTGGAGTGACAGCAACCTGAACCCCCGTTGGTATATCGATGCATGGGGGATAGCAGGATCTCAGAGTTTAAGGCTGTGGTTAGATTTATCTTAATTACTTTCTTGTATTTGCGGATGCTTGCAAGGGGTTTAATCACAAGTATGTATTAGTCCTAGGAAGGGCGGTGCATTAGCATAGGTTCACCCACACAACACTTATTAAAACAATGAAGATTAATCAACTATATGAAGCGAAAGCACTAGACTAAATTCCCGTGTGTCCTCAAGAACGTTTGGTCATCATAAGTAAACAAACCGGCTTGTCCTTTGTGCTAAAAAAGGATTGGGCCACTTGCTGCAATTATTATTCCCGCATTTTACTTACTTGTATTTTATTTATCTGCTATATCAAAACCCCACGAAAACTTGTCTCGTGAGCATTTACCAGTGAATCCTTCATCGAAACTGCTTGTCAACACCTTCTGCTCCTCGTTGGGTTCGACACTCTTATTTATCGAAAGTACTACGATACACCCCCTATACTTGTGGGTCATCATCGACAACCAAGCAGTGGCTTTTCTTAATGATCAAGACGTTATATCACACTACTTTTAGCAAGATGGTGGTAACTCTGGGAGATTTGGTATGCATGACGGTGGCTTATCCATGATGAAGACCAATAGAGCCCTTTGTCAACGATCAATTTCGTCAGAAGGTTTCTTGACAAGCTGGATCAAGTTCCACCTTTGGGTGGGAGTCAGCGGAAGATCGCCTCGGTTGGGTCAACATGGAGATAGATACCTTCCCCACACCAGGTTGTGCGAAGTTCAATACAGATGCAACGACGACCAAGACGACGGAGGGAGGGGGGCTTGGAGTGGTGTGTCGGAGTGAGATTTGGGTGTTCTTGGGGGCCTCGGCCATCACAGTTCAAGGCTCCTATACCCCATCTATGCTCGAAGCCTTCGCTTGCCGAGAAGCGCTAGCATTGGCACAAGATATGGACCTTCGTTGAATTTTTGTGGCGACAAATTGCTTGGAAGTAGTTAACAACCTTGAGCAACCCTATATTGGTGCGTATGGGATGATTACAAGGGACATCAAGGACATGGCGCCTTCTTTTGAGGAGGCGGTGTTCAAACATGAATCTAGATGCTCCAATGAAAAAGCTCATCGACTAGCTCATAGTTCTATCAATCAAGAGGTTGGGAGACGGCTATGGCGGTTACAGCCCCGTGAGGGTTTATGTATTCCTCGAAACTTATAACCAGTTAATAGCATGATCAGTGAAGCGAAGAGGCCGTAGAGGAAATATTTTGATGGGAGATCAGATAGCCCAAAATATGAAGAAGATAGAAGAGGTTGGAACAAGTTGTAAAGGTAGGCTTCTTTGATTCATAGGATTCGTATAGGAATTGTGTAGGATTTAGATTAGGAATTTTTTCCTACACTAGTTTTTTGATTTATAGGAACATATTTTATAGGAACTAATCCTATAGAAATCTTATAGTGCAAATCATATAGGAATAAAACATTAGGTCATACCTCATGAAAAATATTTTTTTGGCACAATCAGACACAACTCATCTTTCTATCTGTAGAATGTAACTAGCAATAACATCTCAAATTTATGCTTTTCATATGGAAAACGCTCCGTATCCGGTGACCGATCCCGCGCTTGGGATCGGTCGTGCCTCGCTGGCGCGCGCCCTCCCGTCTGGCCACCTTCCGCTCGTTTTTTTTCCAAGCCCATCAGCCCATGTGCACTCGGCGGAAGCCCATCAGCCCATGTGAATGTAGAATGCATGCACGTTTCTCCTTAAAAACAGCACAGGTTGCATTGCTAGTTGATGCAGCGTTGCTTCTCTTCCTGCTAGCATGTGCATCAAACCCTTGACTGGCAACGCAGTATCGGTGTGGTCTAGTCTGCTATGAACAAATTTTTTTGTGACTTTCTCGATGTTGTATAAGTTAGTAATTTTTGTAACAAAGGCATACAAGTTTTGTAGCCAAAGCACAGACGAGATGTTGTAATGTTTACCGGGGCGTTTGTCACAAGTTTGTGATTTTTGTTGTAATCGTCTATAATTTTTACTAAAATAAATGGTAAATTTTGTTGTAATTAAATTTGTACCAAATTTATTATTGCTTAACCATTTTTGTTGTAATCATCTTTTTATTGTAATAGATGTCGATTTTTGTTGTAATTGCTATCGATTTTTATTGTTAACCAACCTGTAGATAAATAGTTGTTGTTTAACCACATTTTATAACATTATTTTTTAATTTTGTGTTGTGAAATTTTTGTTGTAATAGTATATATTTTTTGTAAGCCAAGTGAGTGATTTTTGCAATACTCGATCTGAGTCGGATCTGTCCTAGGGTGGCATTTTTGCTGTAAATATGAGGAAGATCGTGTCCAAAGGGATATACCTTTCAGTTTAATTGAGGAAGATTAGGACTGCGGGTTGAGTTTCCGAAAACCGGGGGGGCAAATGCAAAAATTACGTTGCGGATGATTTTGGACGTCGGATCACGATCCTACGGCGCGGAGAACGACCGATTTCTGGGCTCCCCATCGTACAACCGACGCGTAGCGTTCCCCTTTTCATATCCGTATGACTAAAAGAAACCGTAAAAGTCCCTGCCAAGTTAATGATCTTTTCCTGGTGTTTGGCGCGGTCTTTGTTACCCACGGGTGAAGGATGAAACAACTAACGCCGGAGGAGAAGAATCTCCGTGCTCAGGGCGTGGAGCAAGGGACTATTCTCCAATCATAAGCAGCAACTCATCATGGGCTTGGATGTTATTCTTCAGCTTGATGTGGCACAAGAGTCGCGCACCCTAACGCCGGAGGAGAAGAATCTTCGTGCCGCCCTCAAGCGTCGTGTCATGGGCCTAGCTGTGCTTGAACGTGCCCGCAAGCGTCAAGCTTCGAGGATCAACTATCTTCGCGAGGGAGACGCGAATACCAAATTCTTCCATCTACGTGTAAACTCTCGTCGCCGGAAGAATCTTATTCAGAGGCTAAAGCGGAATGAGGGATGGGTTACGTCACATGCTGAAAAGGAGCAACACATCCACGACCACTTCTCGTTGGTTCTTGGAGCCATTGCTCCGCGCCCCCTGGACTTTAATTGGGAGGTCATCGATCCGACCATTGAAGATCTTGAGGATCTCGGACTCCCTTTCTCTGAAGATGAGATCTTGCAGGCCATTATGGATATGCCTGCGGACAAGGCCCCTGGTCCAGATGGTTTCACCATTAACTTCTTTCGTGCTTGTTGGCCGGTCGTCGGGCTCGACTTCATGAACGTCATAAACGCCTTCTCCGAGCTTTCTATCAATAATCTGCACGTCATCAACACGGCTAATATTGCTTTGCTTCCTAAGAAGGATGGAGCGGAATCCATTTCGGACTTTAGGCCAATCAGCCTCATCCATATTGTCCCGAAGATCATCGCAAAGGCAATGGCTCTAAGGCTCCATCCAAAGATGAACAACATCATCTCTCCTTGCCAAAGCGCCTTCATTAAGTCCCGGAGCATACATGATAACTTCATGTACGTCAGAAACGTGGCTCGACGCCTTCATCAAAAACGCTCCCCGGCCTTGCTTATCAAGCTCGACATTGCCAAAGCTTTCGACTCGGTCCGTTGGGATTACATTCTGGACTTAATGCAGAAGCGCGGATTTCCTCCAAGATGGCGTGCTTGGGTTGCGCTTCTTTTTTCATCTTCGACCTCTAGAGTTCTGCTTAATGGGATTCCCGGCAACGACATTTCTCATGCTCGTGGTCTGCGGCAGGGCGACCCGCTATCTCCCCTGCTTTTTGATCTGGCCATGGACCCACTGCCGCGGATCCTTGAGCTAGCCACTCAAGCCGGTCTTCTGCAGCCTTTACCGGGAGGATTTATCAAGTCCCGCATATCACTCTACGCCGATGATGTGGTTATATTCTTAAAGCCCGACGCTCGGGATGTTGCTAACCTCAAGGCTCTTCTTCAAAATTTTGGGGAGGTCACTGGATTGGTGACTAATGTGACAAAAAGTTCGGTGGCTCCCATTCGGTGCGATGATATCAACCTCATAGATGTCATGACAGGCTTCCCTGCCATGCTCGCCAATTTCCCCATCAAGTACTTGGGCCTGCCATTGTCGCTTGGACGCCTTCGCCGCGTGGACCTGATGGCTTACATTGACAAAGCTGCATCGCGCCTCAACCCATGGAAAGCCAAGTTCCTTAATCGTGCAGGTTGTGCCGCTCTGGTAAAATCTGTCTTGACGGCTCTGCCCATTTTCCTACTTACTGCTCTCAAGGCTGACAAGGCCACCCTGAAGGCCTTCGACAAAATCAGGAGAGGGATGCTTTGGGCTTGCAAGACATCCGTCGCTGGAGGGAAATGCAAAGTCTGCTGGACAAAGGTCTGTCGTCCCAAGAACCTTGGTGGTCTGGGTATCCTGGACCTTGACAAGTTTGCGCGTGCACTGCGGCTACGTTGGCTTTGGCTCGAGTGGGTGGCTCCGGAGAAGCCCTGGGTGGGACTCGAAACCCCAAATGATGAAACAGACAAGACCTTATTCAATGCGGCAACTAAGGTCTCTATCGGTGATGGCTGCAAAGCTTCCTTTTGGTCCAGCTCCTGGCTTAATGGCAAAACCCTCCAATCCATCGCGCCTAAAAATTTTGAGGAATCCAAAAGAAAGAAAAGATGTGTTCAAGATGCGCTTGACCATGACAAATGGATTACAGACATTTCCGTCAACAACTTCACGGTGGAGCACATGTCCCAGTTCGTCGCCCTTTGGGGACTGCTACAGGACATTGTCCTCACCCCAGGAATCGACGACAGCATCACTTGGACCCTCACTCCTAGCGGCTCCTACTCCACCCAATCGGCCTACAAAGCCCAGTTCATGGGATCAATTCCCTGCTCCTTCAAGAACATTGTTTGGAAGACATGGGCCCCCCCAAAATGCCATTTTTTTGCTTGGCTTGCTGTCCAGAATAGGCTGTGGACCTCCGACCGCCTTGCAATCCGTGGTTGGCCTCATCAACCTACTTGCCAGCTTTGCAAATGCCAGACGGAAACCGCAAGACACATTCTTTTTGAGTGTAGATACTCCAAGAGGGTTTGGCAGCACGCGGCCACCTGGCTCTCGTGCCCATCTTTGCTTTTGGATTTGGGATCGGGCCGCGAAAGTGTTCTACAGTACTGACATGCCATCACGAGATCGTCTACCGCCTGCCCGGGGGGCTTGAAATCTGCCGTCACTATGATAACATGGGAGCTGTGGAAGGAGCGAAATGCCAGGGTTTTCAGCAACAAGGCTTCCATGCCTTTAGAAGATAAAGGATGAGAGCAAGAACTGAATCTTGGCGGGAGCAAAACACCTAGCAGAGACATAACGACATAATTTCGTTCTTGTTCCTTTTCTTTTGTCCGTTGGCCTAGGCCTCTATGTTTGCTCCTTCTATATCAACATAAAAGGCAATGCTTTTGCCTCGTTTCAAAAAAAAAAAAGGAAGTGAGTAACAAACATTTTCCTTTCATGGGTCAAAAGGGGTTCACCGTCCTTCGTTGGACTTGTCACCTTCCCTGCCCCTCAGAGCCGGCTCGTCTAACTTCGCTTCTACCAAGTCAGGATCCTGACATAGGCTACATCCACCACACAAAGCTTATCTAACGGTTCTCTTGGGCTTAGTACTAGTTGCTGCTGTTGCGGCTCAGTTTTGGAGGGAAGATGCAGTGATGTGCTGAGTTTACAGCCAAAATGCCCTTTCATCTCTTTCCCTTGCCTGTCGCGAGTTCCCTCCACCTCATAGTATGAGCATCCATGTAACAAAAGGAGCGGTTTTTTTAAATTATACGTTTTTTCAGCATTTTTATAACTAATACGTGATTTTCAAATATTACAGCCGGATAGCAGCCGATCGGCGGACAGGTGGCCGATTGGCACACTAGCTGCCGACCAGGCTATGCACATGTTATGTTTTATCTGGTCTGTTAACAATTGACCGATCGGCCGACTGTCGACCGATCGAGTTCGATATTTAGAAAATTTTGAAATCGTATATTATTTGTAAAATTTATAAAAATATATGTATTATTTAAAAAAAAATCGCTTCTAAAGGAAGCATTCCACGGCCATTTCCCCCACATCCAGCGTCCCCACCATAGCCACTTCTTCCTAAGTTTTCTCCCGATTTCAATCACACCGAAGACATAGGCAAGGGGTGGCCGTTCCACATTTCGAACCATGGCCGTCTGGCTCGTCTCGCGGTGGAAAGAAGGAGCGCCAGCGCCACTACATGTCGGTCGACGTCGCGTGGTAGTTGTTCGAGGAGAACCGAACAGTGTCATGGCGGGATGTGAGCTTGCCATCCTGTTGGCTTATCAACACTCGCCACGTCCGACAACTGGCTCACGTTCGAAGCTAGGGAGTTTGACCCGCACTATGATGGGGAAAGGGCCTCTCGGCTAGGGAAAAGGGAAACAGAGACAGGGAGGACGGCGGGGAAGGGCGGATGCCGTGGCGAGCGGTGGACGGTGGTGTGGCCATGGAGACGAGTCGCATAGGAGTAGGCGACATTGCGACAAGAGGTTGGTTGGTTGTTGAACGGTTCAGTTAAACAATGACAATGCACAGCTGGATTTGTCACACGATTCAGTTGAGTAACAGGTAGTAGTACTAAGCAAAGGAGAACTGTTGGATGTGCTTTGGGTGGTAGATATAGCCTATGTCAGGGCCCTGACTTCGTAGAAGCAAAGTTAGAGGAGCCGGC
>NC_061514.1:359948097-359984164 GCF_022539505.1 Lolium rigidum
CCGCCGCCGTCAACCCTAACTCGGGGGTTCGGAAGATCTCCTCCGGCACCCTCGCCGGAGAGGGGAATCATCACTCGGAGGGCTCTACATCACCATGCCCGCCTCCGGACTGATGCGTGAGTAGTTCATCCTTGGACTACGGGTCCATAGCGAGTAGCTAGATGGTTGTCTTCTCCTATTGTGCCATCATGTTTAGATCTTGTGAGCTGCCTATCATGATCAAGATCATCTTATTGTAATGCTACATGTTGTGTTTGTTGGGATCCGATGAATATGGAATACTATGTCAAGTTGATTATTGATCTATCATATATGTGTTGTTTATGATCTTGCATTCTCTCCGTTGCCAGTAGAGGCTCTGGCCAAGTTGATACTTGTAACTCCAAGAGGGAGTATTTATGCTAGATAGTGGGTTCGTGTCTCCATTGAATGCAGGGAGTGACAACAACCCCTAAGGTTGTGGATGTGCTGTTGCCACTAGGGATAAAACATCAATGCTTTGTCTAAGGATATTTGTATTGTTTACATTACACACAGTATTTAATGCAATTATCTGTTGCTTGCAACTTAATACTGGAAGGGGTGCGGATGCTAACCCGAAGGTGGACTTTTTAGGCATAGATGCATGCTGGATGGCGGTCTATGTTCTTTGTCGTAATGCCCTAAGTAAATCTCATAGTAGTCATCATGATATGTATGTGCATTGTTATGCCCTCTCTATTTGTCAATTGCCCAACCGTAATTTGTTTACCCAACATGTTATTTATCTTATTGGAGAGACACCACTAGTGAACTGTGGACCCCGGTCCATTCTTTTACATCTGAAATACAATCTACTGCAATCATTGTTCTCTTTTGTTTTCTGCAAGCAAACATCATTTTCCACACCATACGTTTAATCCTTTGTTTTCAGCTTGCCGGTGAGATTGACAACATCACTGTTAAGTTTGGGCAAAGTAGTTTGATTGTGTTGTGCAGGTTCCACGTTGGCACCGGAATCCCTGATGTTGCGTCGCACTACACTCCTTCACCAACAACCTTCACGTGATCTTCATCTCCTACTGGTTCGATAACCTTGGTTTCTTACTGAGGGAAAACTCGCTGTTGTATTTATCATACCTTCCTCTTGGGGTTCCCAACGGACGTGTGCTTTACCGTCACAAGCAAACGCCGAGATTTCTCTCCCGCGCTTTCGCTTCGGCTTCCGCGCGAGAGATGGACCCGGCCGGTAAGCGACGGACGCATCGTCTTTCGCGCGCAGTAAAGTCTGCCGCCGGTCAGCTCGCCGCGGACGCGTAGCATCCACGCGGCAATAAATCGCCAGCTCCAGCCCCGCCTAAATGCCCCGCTCGCCGCGACGCGTCGCACCACCATTCCTCTTCCTCTTCCTCTTCCTTCCTCGACCCTCGACGAGATCCATGGCCTACAACGACGAAGACTGCGCGGCCAACAACGGCTTCCCCCGCCGGTCGCTCCACGCGTGGGAGGGGCACCTCCTCCACCAGGCGGGGTACCCCTGCCCGCCGGACACGAGGCCTCCCGGCGGCGGGTGGCGGCTAAGTGCGGGTGGCGTGCCAATCCCGCCGATGATGACGCCGGCGGCGACGGCGACTACACGGTGTTCTACCGCCATTTCGGCATGTAGAGCGTCGTGTTTTAATATTTAGAGTTGTATTCCCCTGGCCGAATTCGAAATATAGTCGAATTCGGCCCCTATGTATGAACTTCACCCTCTATATAGTAAATATCATTAAAGTTAGTCTAAATTCAATCATTTTTTGCTGTATTTTGTCAAGTTTCTGTTTTTCAAATTTATATCTGCGTCTTCGCCTGAGATCGCGGCTGGAAAACTAGTCCTCCCCACGCCAAATTTACGTCCAATCTGGACGTAAATTTCCCCATATTTCGGGCGTGAGAAGAGCAAACGAGTGGAGATGCTCTAATGATCTTTTACTGGTGTTTGGCGCGGTCTTTGTTACCCACGGGTGAAGGATGAAACAACTAACCTGGGGTAAAAGGGAGTGAGTAAAAACATTTTCATTTCGTGGGTCAAAAGGGGTTCACCGTCCTTCGTTGGACTTGTCACGTTCCCTGCCCCTCTCGGTTTCCCCCGCCGCTTCCTCCTTCGTCCTCCCATTTCGGCGGGGTGACGAGAAGAGAGAGAAAGCGTGCGCGCGCGCGCTAACAGAATTCACTGGCCATCTCGGTGGCTCCAGATCACGCCCAAATTCGTGGCTTCTCCCGCCGCGAATTTGGTGCTGCCTTGTATTGGTGCATCTTCCTAGACCTGTTCTTTCTGTGATGTTTTGTTAATGTCCCCCGTGTTCTTGGGGTTGATTTCTTGACGGATTGAGGCACCGGCGGTATAGCCATATAGTCCTCAAGTGCGTTTTAGGATTTCTTCGGTTTGGGGGGTAATGCGGCTCTACATTCGGTTATTTGCCGTGGAGACCCCCAAATCCCCCACCGTTGGTGGTTGTTTCTGAGCTTTCTCGCCTTAATCGGTGCGTTTCTCGGAGCATCTAGAGGTGATTTCAGAAGCTCGTTGCTGCGATCTTGCGCCAATTTGGGCGGGGCATTCTGCGATTTCCGCTCGGAGATAAGCTTCCAACAGGACGTCATTCTGATTTTCTTTTTGTCAGAACATTTGGGCTGAATCACTGGATTTCATCGAGCTATTGCTCTGAGGGGTTCAAGGATTTGTTTTCCAGCGGTGGAATCTTTCGCCTTGGGATGGTCGGGTGGGTGTAAGAAGGAGCAGGGGAAATATGAGGCGATGTAGGAGAGAATGCCTCCTCGCGCCGTGGCCGTGCATCATCTCCTTGCTGCTCATCAAACCAACGGTCTGCCAAGGATTGCTAGTTGGTGCAAGCGACATGATGTCGCCCCCTGCGCTGACACCTCCCTTCATCAAGCAAGTAGACGACTGGGTGAGTACAATTTCCCATGTATTTCATTGCATTTGGTAATTGGTACTACTCCCTCTGTCCCATAATATAAAACGTTTAGGCGAGCTAAAACAGCTTGCCAAAACGTCTTATATTGTGTGACGGAGGAGTAGTGTCTATATATGTATATGGTGTCATTTCATAGTTTGTAATCAAGAGCAAAGTAGTTTACTTCAGGTCATCTCAAGAAGTGAGTCTAAAGTATCAATGTCTTTGCAAAGAAAAAAAGATAGGTCGGGAATTCAAGGCCAGTTATTATCGAGATCATAGAATGATAGAATTGCAGCCCAGCTGTACTTATGACACGGTGTTTAGGTGTGTGACTCGCTATCTGAATATATAAGGGTGCATAAGAATGAGCTAATGATCTAAATAGGTGTTTGCCTGATGTGGACATGCATAATTGTCTTGTGGTGCTCCTCAAATTATCTTTACTGGAAGAGACCTGATCTCTGAATTCCTAATGGTTTCCATAGGCCAAAGCTGTCAAGGATTCAAAGCTCTGCTTGCAGAGGTTTGAATCAAATGTTTTAGTTGTGTTCAATAATTAACATGCCCTCCTGTTAGGCAAACGTAAATACATTGGTCATTTGGTCGGAGCACGCTTTATGTGCTAACAGTATCTAATTTTTATTCTTATTGCTTAGTGAGTAACACGTGTGAGAGTTTATTTCGTCATTACTGGTATGAGACATGGAGACTCAGAGTGATGACCATGATTCCCCTAAGTAAGGAATCTGATGGTATTAGTCCAACATACTAGTAACATTTTTACAGCAGGACTAACCTTCAGCCTGGAATTTGATGGGTTAAATAGTTTGTAGTTTCTAACTGACTCTGGTCATGGTTGTTTTTTTAACAAGGGATCTGACTTTCCATATGGTTCTGAAAACGATGCACGCTCGCATTACCATCAAATTTCTTACTTGTTAATTTTCATACTTGTTGTATTATCTATAGGTGGAACACGCATGGCTTAAGTGTGGATTAGACAAGAAAAGTCTTCAGGATGTTAAAACCTACTTCAACTACAACCATGTGCTTGACATTCTCCATAGGATATCTGACAATAAGGACACCTCCCCTGTCATTGAACAAGGCACCAGTCCATTGACATCAGAAATCAAGCAAACGTTGCTGATCTGTCTAAGCAAACAGAGTTTTGAGGTCACAAAAAACCTGCCCGATGGTTATATCAAAACACTTATCGCCGCAATACGAAGAGATCTGACTCTGGGAATTATTGCAAATCAGGCAGTAAAACCTGCCACAGGGAAACCAACTGACAGTGTTTCATCAGAAACAGCTCCTGCGAAAAAGGCAGTGCCAGCAACTGAATCAGCAGCAAAAAAGGACAGTGATCAGGGTGATGGCATGTCAACTACCACTATCATTGGTCTTTCTCTAGTTGTTGTAGCACTTTTAGCTCTTCTTGGTGTGTTCTGCTGCATGTGCCATGAAAGTCAGAGTTCTCCATATGACGATAAACCACTCCTGAATTTGAGTAATGTATCTCAAATCACCAAATTTTGCTCCAAGACAGTTTTTTTTTCTTCTAGAGCTGACGTTTATACTTTTATTCGCAGCGAGTTCTACGTCTTCCCATGTAAACCAAATAGATGTGAATAAGCTGGGAGCATTGCCACTGAAATCAGAGACTGGTCAAAATGGATATGTGGATCAAAGTTTACATGAAAGCGCAGACAATGATCAAAATGGCTATGTGAAACTAAGCTCACAGGAAGTCCCACACACTGGTCAAAATAGCCATGTAGATCTAAACTCACAGGAAGGCCAAAACACTGGTCAAAATAGCCATGTGAAGCTAGGCTTACAGGAAAGTGCAAACACTGATCTGGCAGGCTACAACAGTTCATCCGAAACAATGGCTGATTCTGTTAATTCTGTGCAAGGATCAATACCAGTGCCTCAACAAGCAGTGTCATTGCCACCTATGGTACCTGCACCTCCAAAGGCTCTTCCTCCACCAGCTTCTCAAGCACCTGCATCGCCTCCAAAAGCTTCTCCAGTTCCTCCCTCAGGACCCTCGCCGCCACCAGCTCCAAAAGCTTCCGCGGTTCCTCCTACAGGACCATCACCACCACCTGCTCCAAAAGCTGCACCTCCGCCGCCACCATCAAAATCTAATGGACCTCCCCCGCCACCATCAAAATCTAATGGACCTCCCCCGCCACCATTAAAATCTAATGGACCTCGCCCACCAGCAATGCCTGGTTCCTCACGTCCACCACCTATGAAGAAGTCAGGAAATAAGGCAGATGCTGATGCAGATTCTAGTGAAGCTAAAACAAAGCTTAAGCCCTTCTTTTGGGATAAAGTAACAGCAAATGCTAATCAATCAATGGTGTGGGATAACCTAAAAGCCGGATCATTCCAGTACGTTTTTAGAGAGAACTGCAGCTGTATATCTGTTATTGTAATATCACACCATTCATAACCAAACGATACTTCTTCTCAGGTTTAACGAGAACGCTATTGAAACCCTTTTTGGTTTTAACGCTGACAAGAAGAGTGGTGATGCCACAAAAGATTTAAAGACAAAGAAGGCGACCCAATTAGTGAGGATACTTGATCCTAAAAAAGCGCAGAACCTGGCTATATCATTAAAGGCGTTGAGTGTTTCAGCTCAGGAAGTATGTTGTGCAGTTAAGGAAGGTAAAGTGTATTGTCACGCATCTGCACTGTGCAAGTGCATAGCTCTTCCTGGATGCAATGCTGCTTCTTTTGCTTCTTGTCATACCCTTAAAGCTACACTTCTTTCAATTCTATATTTAGGCAGAGCTATAGTTTTTTTATTCTGTGTTCTAGTCCTGATACATTTAATACTTTTAATTTCTAGGTTATAGTGCTTCATGTAATACATTTATCTGATGTAGGATGCTAGTTACACATGTCAATTGTGTCTTCATAGTCAGGATTCAAAGACTACTCTTCTGAGCTAAGGGCAATAAATAATCTAATTTATTTCGTTTAATTTTTTCAAAGCAAATTCCATGACTCTCCTAAACTGATATGAGTATTATCTTGTACTTCAACTATAATTGTTGAACTTCAGCAAGACAACCATGGACGTATGGCATCCATATTTTGGTATGGACGTCTCAGACTTGGGTTGTTGTACTTATGACTATTTTGTTTCAACATGTAGAAAAAAAATGCATTTTGATCAAATTATGTTACCTAATAATGTCTTTTGTTTCATCCATTTCCTTGATAATTTGTAGGAAATGAACTTCCATCCGACTTGATACAGACCTTAATTAGATGGATCCCGAGTAGCGATGAGGAGCTCAGACTTCGACTATATACTGGGGAACTCTCACAGCTTGGTCCTGCAGAGCAATTCTTAAAAGCAATCATTGACATTCCTTATATCTACCAGCGTCTGGATGCATTACTATTCATGTCCAGTTTACCAGAGGAAGCTTCAGGTGTAAAGCAATCTTTTGCCACCTTAGAGGTAAATAGCATACTCCAGCAGCTATAACTTTTCGATTTTTGTATTATATTTGGTTCTGTCATATGACTTGTATCCGTGTTCTTCAATACTCCCTAGCCATTTTACTGATGAACATTCTTATCAAGCGTCATAATTTGATATGGATTATCGTAATATATAATGGACCACACTCTTTCTTCACCCTTGATGTTTTTGCCGGTATTCTTCTCTCTGCTATCTTGGAATTTAAATCCTTTTCAGGTAGCTTGCGATGAGCTTAGGAACAGCCGTCTTTTCTTGAAGTTACTGGAAGCTGTCCTTAAAACAGGAAACCGAATGAATGTTGGCACGTTCCGTGGAGAAGCCCAGGCGTTTAAACTAGACACTCTCCTTAAGCTGTCTGACGTCAAAGGAACTGATGGGAAGACAACGCTGTTGCATTTTGTTGTTCAAGAGATAATCCGTTCTGAAGGTGTCCGTTCAGCACGGGCTGCAAAAGAGCAGACCAGCAGCGGATCCAGTACTGATGACAGTGCTGAAAATACTGAAGACGAATACAAACAGATAGGTCTGCAGGTTGTGTCCAGTTTAGGAGATGAACTTCAGAATGTCAGGAAAGCGGCAATCCTTGATGCAGATCAGTTGACTATGTCCGTAGCAAGTCTCGGCCACAAGCTTGTCAAAACCAGTGAATTCTTGAACACAAGCATGAAAAGTTTGAATGAGGAGAGCGGGTTTCACCACAAGCTTGTGCGTTTCGTAGAGAAGTCTCAAGCTGATGTTACATCCCTGCTAGAGGAAGAGAAGAAAATACGGACCTTGGTAAAAGGTACTGTCGATTTCTTCCATGGGAGTACAGGAAAGGACGAGGGCCTTCGGTTATTTGTCGTAGTGCGAGATTTCCTCGCAATGCTAGACAAGGTATGCAGAGAGGTGAAAGAAACATCAAAAGTAGCAGCTCCAAAGAAAACAAAGCCAGGAGGTAATCTGCCTTCCCAACCACCGAAGTCATTTCAAGACTCCCGGCGTAATCTCTTTCCAGCTATTCAAGATCGGAGGGCAGATAGTTCAAGCTCTAGCTCTGATGATGACAGTTAGCTCTAAACGAAGGTATGTACCTTTTCACTTCGAATCATGGCGCTTTGTGCTGTAAAACATTATTAGTAAAAGATAGAGTGACGAAGAAATGATGATGTGAACCCTGTTTTTGGTCACTTGTTGTAGCAACAGAATCGATTTTCTGAAGTATGACAGTCATCTAACCAACATACTGGGTGTTCTTCACATGTAATGTTTGCACTTTGACAGTTAGTACAGGCGTCCACATGGAAGCCGAGTGAAGATGGAATTCGCGATTAAAAGGAGGGTGGAGGGAGAAGAAAACTGACCTTTAGTTAGAGCAAGTTTAACGAGGAAGAAACAGTAGGTTGGCTGACTGTTATAGTACTACATTTTCGTTGTACATTTGTACCAACACAGAAAGAAAGGAAGAAATACAGAAAGAGATGCACCACACAAGCTCATAAACACTGGATTATCTTGGTTGCACTTGACATTACTTCTGGCAAGAGCATAGCTGTAAATTGTCAGGATTTTTAACTGAAACATCTTGTACTCCTGTCTTTTGTAAATTCTTCACGCACAAAACGAGTGTTCCCTTTTGCAACGTGGTGTGGAAGAGCAGATTCGTACTGCTGTCGTTGGCTCCTTCTCTCTATCCATACCAATCTGCACCGTTTGGATCTTCATGGCGGTCCGTTCGCTGACGACCCATACAGACAATCAACCATGTGCAGTACTACTTGCAATGGATATTGTTTTGGCACTTGCTATTTCATTATGGAATCTTCTTATCCCAAACGGATCGGGAGTTTTTTTATCTAGGCTTCCCGCCTTGAGCCGGCGGCAAGTGAATGTTTCGCCGAAATTTTCCAAAGTCCCCGCCCAAAATCTAATCCTTTCGAATTCAAAAGTAACTTAAAGAGTTGACCCAGCGTATCGACCATGTTGCACTGACCAAACATTAGCAGATCCATGGAGGAAGCTTCAGAAATGATTGACCAAAATTTGCAGACAATCAAGTTCACTAAACCTTGAATCAGTGCATAATTTGAACAACTCTGACAATGGATATATACTCCCAAGAGCATAATAAGTACGGAGTAAGTCATATCCATAGGTCCAACTTTTATAGAACATCACAAAGAATTACAGAGCAAGTAATCCTTGTCCACACGGAAGCACATCTAGTTTAGAAGCAGTAATAACAAGCGGCAGATACATAACCTAAATACTCCTAAGCAGAACACTAAGGCATGACTAGAACACACGGTGATACAGCTATCATCACAGGGAGACATGATGTAAACTACTCGTCGTCGGCAGGGGCAGCCTTGGAGCCACCGGACTTCTTGGGGAGGAGCAGGTTGTGGATGTTGGGCATGACTCCACCGTTGGCGATGGTGACCATGCCGAGCAGGCGTGAGAGCTCCTCGTCGTTGCGGACAGCGAGCTGGATGTGGCGCGGCACGATGCGGGTCTTCTTGTTGTCCCTGGCGGCGTTCCCGGCCAGCTCGAGAACCTGGAGAAGCAAGGAGAATCGAAGCGGTAAGACTCGAGAATCCAGGCGAGATTCGGGCGGAATTGAAGAAATTCGGTCCTGTAGAAACAGGCGCATGTGTGGAAGGAAACCCTAGATTCGTTCCCCAATTTGGTACCGCACCCACCAATCGATGAAGCGAAGTACTTCCCGCAAGAAATTAAATTGAGCAACTGAGAGGAAGGTGCTAGAGATTAGAGAGGGTGATTGGACTCACCTCGGCGGCGAGGTACTCGAGCACGGCGGCGAGGTAGACGGGGGCGCCGGCGCCGACGCGCTCGGCGTACTTGCCGGCCTTGAGGAACCGCGCGATCCTGCCGACGGGGAACTGGAGCCCGGCCTTGGAGCTCCTGGAGGTGGCCTTCTTGGCGGCGGCAGAGCCGATCGCCTTGCCTCTTCCGGCCATGGCTACTAGTGTGCTGGGAGGGGAACGAAGGCGGAGGAGGAAGCGAAGAGCAGGAGCAAGTGCGGCTGGTGGATAGCGGTGGTGGGTGGGAGGTTGGTTTATATAGGGCGGAGGAGCCAATGAGTGGAGAGTACGCGGATCGCTGACGTGGCGGGGGATGTGCGGCGCGAGGCGTGATCGTGGCCGTTGGATGAGGGGAGCCGTGGTGGCTTGGTTTTTGGTTTACCGCCGCAGCTTTTCGCAGTCGGTGTCGTACGCGGTACGCCCCGCTCTTCTTTCCGGATTGAGAGGCGCGGGCGGGCTACTGCTGCGCCGTTTTTTCCCTTACCAGCCTAGTGATGATTTAGTCCTACATCTTGCTGATAATTGTCCGTCTTGCTAACCGTTAAACCGTTATCAAACAACTTGTATTTATGTGATGATTTGGTCCTCAAAATCGGATTGTGCTACGGTGGACTTCGAATTTGTCGGCACGTGCTTTCTGTTGCGATGGTTATTTTGCAAGAAGCCCCTCGTAAACATGCCTCTCTTTTTACTATCCTCCCGCTCGGCTGGCTCGTTGGGAAAAGGTAGGACTTTTTTTACCAAAATTAGTGGTGCAGTCGTCGTGTTCTTCCTCACGCACGATGAACTCGCCTGAGATTCAAGAGCGGCTGTGGAAGGATGATTCGCTTGCCTACGGTACGACTCGTCGTCCTCAGCTCCTTCTTCTTCCTCTGGTTTTGCTCCTTCTCAACATGGATAGGAAAACATTGGTGAGTGCTCGATTGAAATCGTGATCTTCAATTTTTTTTGCACTGAACTGACGCATAATCAACGACAATGTCAATTGTGCCCATGAGCCTTCATGTTAGTTGGCTATTCTATTCATTATGGAGATGTCATGTTTCACGGAAAAGCGAAGACTGCTCTCGTTCAATCCGAGAACCAATAGTTTTTTGTGTGATAATCTAGTGTTATATATGTTAGTTTGAGTCTTTGTCATCGCATGCAACCAAAAAATTCACAAATTTATGCATGTTTGGAGAAGTGTTAACTCTGGATTTTGGTGTTACTATAGTTTTAGTTATGTTGAAGTGTTGTGCAGTTATAGAAAAAAACAGAGTTTTGTCGGGAACATTAAAAGACTATGTTATTATTACATGACATTGGAAAAGAAAGATACAATGCAAGCCATTGATATATAGTAGTAACACATGAACTGCTAGGAACTCTAGAAACTAGTGTTAACATTACCCATTTTGTGGCATACAACCGATGTTGTTGGCCACCTTCTTTGCAAACCCTTGGATGCCTTTCTTGATCTTGCAGAGCATGACACCAGCTATCATTGATTCCTCTTTTTTAGGCACATATATAGTAGGGATCAAACCGTGGGGCACTAGAGTATCTTGCAGCTTCAAGTGCACTGGAGCCATATACTCTAGGATGCTTTGTCTGAACTAGTCTTGGGAGCTCGGACATGACATGCCTATTTGCAACAGAGTATACCATGCCATGAGCTAGTTGTTCTAGTCCAGCTGCAGCATCCATTTCTCTAGCTGGCCTATGTAGCATATTCCTCTCAGTTGTTGGCTCCATCTCCTCGGCACTTCTTCTGTGGTACACTACCACTTCTTTCTCCCTTGTTGCAATCTCTGGCACTAGAGCTCAACCTATGACCAGAGCTCCTTCTGGGACCAGTGATTCTCCTTTTTTTGTCACTTCACACAATGTCTTCATCTAATCTAGTGTTGTGTTGTATCCCTACAATGAACCAATGACGGTTAATTGTTCAATAGAACCCACGTCTAAACAAAAGTTGAATTTAGCCATATAAAACTCAAACACCAGCAAGAACTGATGCATTAACAAATAAGAAGGGTAAAAAAATAGACATCCAAAAACAAATACAGTATCATATGTGGCGTTGGACGACAATAGTACAACAAATAACCTAAGGAAATATATAGCCATAGTTCAAATTGAATTCAGAATGGCAAGATCTAAAGCTATAACATCATATATAATTTACCATAGATTTCATGAACAAAACATAGCCTTATAATACCTATAGAATCTCTATTAGTACTCCGAAACCATAATAACTACAGCTAGTACCCTAATCCAGATCCATTGTACATCCAGAGATATTATGTAAATAAAATGGGATATGGAGCATCCAGTTCCCACTTCTTCTTTTCTTCCCAAACCTCTTCATGGATAATCCCTATATATAGCTCTGCACTTCAAAAGTTCAATTTTGACACCAAGATGGTGCAAATAAGTACTACACCTAAAAAATTAATTTGACATCAGGATGGTGCAAATAGTTGGCCAATATCAAACACATTCAGAATCTCAGTAATCCACACACATGACCACAATTTGATGTTCACAAATCATCAATCAAATTTGAATGTACACTTGGGAAGAAAGCTACTCCCTTCGATCCAAAAAAAAGTGTTGGACTGGTCTTTTTGCCAAAAGAGCCTTGCAGTTTAATTCTCCTCAACCCGCACTCCTACGCATTAATAACGCCCGGCCGCATTCTCCGCCACGAGAAACGTACGCATGCATGTCCGTTCAAGCCATAAATGATGAGTTTTAGAGGTTTTAACTATAAAAAGTAATTACACTAACAACCCGACATTTTTTCCGGATTGGAGGGAGTAGCAATTTTGTCCATCGTAGTCAATGTAGTAAAAGAAGAATCAATTAAAACATCATATTTTGTAGTGAGTTGATGATGACATCGATCATGATTACCATGACTTTTACCTTCCAATGCCAATATGTTCATCCACGTGGCGTATTGCCCTCTCATTTCCACTCCATATTTTATGACGTCTCAGTCGACCCCTTATTTATTGGATTTGCATCATGATTCGTGCTAATATGACAATCAAGTGAGGATGTAACTGGGGATGTCTCTTATTACAGGTTGCAAGTGGGTTGCATCTGAGATTTTTTACTTGCAACTAGGGTGCAACCGAGATTTTCCAAGTTATGCCTAGGTTACAATTGAGAAAAATATCCACATCGATGATTTTGCTTAAGATTCGTGCTGCCCTATGAGTTGCAACTATGTTGTAACTTAGACTTGGATAACTTCAAGTGACTGCGATTTAGCTAAGTCTAACTTGCCTCAGGTCTACCGGTGCCCATTATTTTTGTCACTCCCATGTCAACACAAAATACATGAGCGTGAAACATTTTTTCGCATGCACGTGGCAACTCCTCACTCTTTTCTGGCGAAACACAATACATAAGTAGATGCTCACACATACGTAGATACACTCACCTCTATGAATGCACACACGTACACCCTATCCCTATGAGCATATCTGAGAGACTGAGTTTAAGAAATTGATCTGATGGACCTTGAGATTGACGAAGTCACCACGGACGCCTTGCTGTGACGGAAACATTATCTCCCACTGAGGAATATTTCGTATTTTAGTAAGACACTAAAATGTTAAATCTGAAATTCAAATTTCGGTAAGCTAGGGTGCCACTATCTTTCTAACCATCCAACCATATGTTGGTTCTCGTGGCCGACCCTCACTTGGTTACCCATGTTAGCTGCCACATTCTCAACCAATGAGTGTCTACAAACTCGGAAGAGGCACACCTAGAGATATTTTTTTTTGCGGGCACGCGAACAGCGTGCCAAATCTTTATAGAAGGGAGCAAAAATATACAAGAGACCAACGGGGGATGCGAGCATCTACCCGCGGTCGACCCACACACACACCGCCCTAGCCTAAAAGCCTACTCTCGCGGCATGATTCTCCACTCCCCTCCTCTCGCAGCCCTCCAAAGGGCGAACTCCTCTAACACTGAGTCTATGGTCTGTTCGGTGGACAGCTGCCTCTCAAGGTTGCCAAAAACCCTGGCATTCCTTTGCTTCCAGAGCGTCCAGGCGATCAACAGGACTAGGGTGTTGAACTCTCTCCTATCCTCTCTACGAAGACTCTTCCTCGCCTCCGTCCACCAGCGCTCCAGATTGATGTTCTCCTGTGGCACCTGGAGCTGTGATCCCAACCTTGACAAGCATCCAAACCAAACCATTCTGGCGTACGGACAATGCGAAAGAATATGATCAACAGTGTCCTCCTCCTGCAAACAGGTAGCGCAGGGGTCCGGATTGTCCTGCAGACCATGCCGAGCCCTCCGATCCGAAGTCCAAAGCCTGTATCTGAGAGCCAACCACCCAAAGATTTTGCACTTAAGCGGTGCAAACGACCTCCACACCGGCTTTGCCATGGCCCAAGATATCCTCCCTTGGCATAGCATGTCGTATGTCTCTCTGGTGGTGTACTTGCCAGACGCCGAACCCCGCCATGCAAACTGGTCCGGCCTACCGTCATCCCTAGGAACTCCCTCAATCGCCTCCCAAAGGAGGGTGCACTGCATCCAACCCTCAATGGACAGATCTCCCACAATATATGATAGCCAAGCTTCTTCCTGCAAAGCCTGTCTGACCTTTCTAGAGTTCCGCCTCCTAGTGGGGACTAAAGCCGTCACTTCCGGGGCAATGTCTCCCGCGCTTCTCCCATCTATCCATCTGTCTGTCCAAAAAAGAGTGCTCTCTCCATCTCCCACTCTGAAAATTGCCAAGCTCTGGAACACCTCATTAGCTTCCGTGTCGTTGAGCGCAGGCAACCCTTGCCATGGCCTAAAAGGGTCCGTGCGACGCAGCCAACACCATCTCACTCTAAGGGCCAGCCCCTGGAGCCTCAAGTCTTTCACTCCCAGCCCTCCAAGCCTAGTCGGCTTGCATATAGTGTCCCAGGCAACCAAGCATTGACCTCCGTTAACATCTTTCTTCCCAGCCCAGAAGAAGGCTCTCATCCATTTGACCAGTTCCTCAAGCACCCAAGCTGGCGCCTCAGCAACCATCAGCTGATGAATAGGTCGCGCACTAATCACTGACTTAAGGAGTATAAGTCTCCCAGATTTCTGAATCATTCCCCTCTGCCAGGCAGGAACACAGTTTATGACTTGATCGATCAGCGGCTGCCACTCCGCTTTCGTCAAAGGTCT
The DNA here is from genome assembly GCF_022539505.1 of Lolium rigidum. NCBI lineage: Eukaryota > Viridiplantae > Streptophyta > Magnoliopsida > Poales > Poaceae > Lolium > Lolium rigidum. The sequence continues at coordinate 359,962,539 of NC_061514.1, forward strand.
CAGCGCCAATTGCATACCCAGGTATTTTATGGGGAAACCCACCACCTCACACCCCAAAGTGTCCGCAACTCTGTCGGTGTCTCCGTCCTGACCACGAATCAGCGTGGCCGATGTCTTTCTGTAGTTCACATATAGCCCAGAGGCCTCTCCGAAGACACGGAGAATGGCCTTAATGCCCTCCAACTCAAAGCGCAGAGGTTTACAGAAGATTATTACATCATCCGCATAGACTGATATCCTCTGTAGCTCTGTGATCCCTGCAAGCCTAGAGAAGAGTTGACCCTCCGTGGCTTTCTTGATAGCCGCCGTCAACACCTCCATAGCCGCGACGAACAGCATAGGTGAAGTGGGGTTACCTTGTCTCAACCCTCTGACATGTACAAATCTGCGCCCTGGCACTCCATTTACCAACACTCTGGTGTTTGCCGTATACAGCAAAACAGACACCCACTTGAGGAAACGCTCTCCAAACCCCATGCGCAGTAACACCTCGAAAAGAAAACTCCATGATATCGAATCAAAAGCTCTAGTGAGGTCAAGTTTTAGCAGCACTCCTGGCTGCCTCTGCAGGTTGATCTTCCTAGCCACCTGTCTCACTAAAATGAAGTTGTCGTGTAGGGACCGTCCACGTATGAACGCCGATTGGTTGGTACTCACCACCTCTCCCAACCTTCTCCTCAGCCTGTTTGCCATTAGCTTGGAGAAAAGCTTGGCAAAGCTATGCACCAGACTGATGGGGCGGTAGTCCTTGACCTCCGTGGCATCAGGTTTTTTTGGAATCAGCGTGATCAGGGCTCTGTTAAGTCGGGCAAATCCGCGACCATCTCCAACGCTAAGTTTGAGGAGCCCAGCAATAATGTCCCCCTTGATCACCGGCCACGCACGCTGATAAAAAGCTCCAGTGAACCCATCCGGCCCCGGTGCCCTGTCTGGATGTAGGTCCTTGACCACACCCCAAATCTCCTCCTCAGTGAACATAGCATCAAGGTCCTGTAGCTCCGCCGTCGGTATGTCAAGCGCTTCGAGATCCAGCGTGTGCTCTCTGGGCTGCACCCTCCCTAGCAACTGGAAGAAGGCCTCTGTGAATGTCTCCACTTTTCTCTCCTGATCCGTGATCAACTCCTCACCGACCCTGACCGAGGCAATATAATTTTTCACTCTTCTCCCATTTGCCACAGCATGAAAAAACGCCGTGTTGGCATCCCCATCTTTCAGCCAGCGAATCCTCAACCTCTGTCTCGCTATAGTTCGCTCCAGCGAAGCCAGTCCAAGCACTGACTGCTTGAGCATCCTCCTGAGCCAAAGCTCCATGTGGGTAAGTGTGCGCCTCTCCTGGGCCACGTCTAGGCGAAGGATGAGGGTATTAGCAATCGCGATATTCAGCTTGATCTTCCCAACTCTCTTTTGTCCCCAAATCTGCAGATACTCAGCAGCGTTTCTGAATAACGTGTCCAGCCTCCGAAAGGGGTCTACAATTGCAGGGTCACAAACCCATGCCTCCTTTACAGCCTCATCAAACCCCTCCAGCTTTAACCAACATGTCTCGAACCTGAACCTCCGCTTCGGCCTGAAAGCCGCATTGAGAGCCAAGTGTAATGGCGCATGGTCCGAAACCGAAGAAGATAGACCCTGCAACACTGCGTCAAAGTGCTGCAGGTCCCAATCCACCGAGACGAGCACCCTATCAATGCGCGTAAGGGTAGCTCTATCTCTCTCATTACTCGAAGTGTATAGCCTCCCATGCATATAAAGGTCCTTGAGCTCATGCTCGTGGACAAAAGCCCTGAAGCGTTGCATCATGCATCTGTCAAGATTCTCATTATTTTTCTCGGATGCATTCAGAATCGTATTAAAATCTCCGGCCACCATCCATGGACCCGGGCAAAGAGTCCTTCTCTCCGTCAACTCCTCCAGACGGAGAGGGCGAATTAGGTTTTTGGGAAGCGCTCTGCGCGACTGCTCAAGCTCTTCATCACGGGTCGCCTTCCGTCCAAGTCGGGCGGTGCTGCATACCGTCGTCTTCAACGCCGTCTACTTCGACCCATCGTCCCCGTCGTCAACAACGTTGTCATCAACAACGTTACTGCTGCGACATCGTCTGCTACACCTCCACCGCCACCTCCACCAGATCGGTACGTGCGACATATCTCGATCTGTTTAGCGATGTAGTTTCGTTAACTTTTAAAATGAGCTATATGCATGGGACATACATGAAGTTATCCTCAATGTGCAAACACACCCAAATAGTTTCAAAATGGGGGCATGTGGTACAAATAGTTGTAAGTGGGGTGCAAACTGCCCAAAACAATCTGAATTGCGCTGTTCGGAGGGACACGCTGGCAGCGGATGTATTTGCAAAAACCTCCCCGGATTTATTGGAATTGACAAAAGCCCCCAGCCCATCTCTTTTAGTCGTGCATCGTTGACACTGCGTCCATTAGTGCCGTCTTTCTCGCCACGATCATGGGGTGACGGCCGCGCCACCACCGATCGCTGCCATGCCACCGCACATACGACTGTTCTTCCTAGAAGAAGCTCCCGACTATGGTATGGTTTCTGCGTCGCTCCTTCTTCCTCCCCTCCTGTTGGTTTATGCGTCGGTTCTTTCGTTTTCCGCCATGGCCGTGAGAGCTCATTGCGTGGGATCGGGCTAGGGTTTCATCGAGATGGTTAAGGAGATGGATTAGACAAGGTGTTTTTCCGCAGTGGCTGGAAGAACTATTCCTCTGTCGCGCATTGGTTTTGTTCTCGGCAGTTGGTTTCTGTTTTTCTGGCCAATTTTTCGATTTGTGACAGCTGATGAATATAAGTGTAATTAGTGATTGTAGTCAGTTAGGTACGTTTGTGGGTATGTAATCTTTGATAAAGTCACAAATTTGCGGTATTAGGACGTGTAGTTTGATTGGACGAAGCTGCACAAAATTGCTTTGTTATGTCGATATTTAGTTAATTGTTCGTAACTGAAATTATTCATAGGCTGCACATTACAGCATACACACTAACACACGGATCAAGCATTACAACACTACCTCTTACACATTGGCTTATTATTCAGATGCTCACACAACTCAGGCATGCATACACTAATTCTTGCTCGACTTACCATGGATGCTTTTCTTCAGCTTTGTTGCAAAGCTCTGCAACTTCTTGTTGATGCAGCACAAGATGAGTCCAGCAGTAACCTCTTACTCAAGTTCTTTCAACCCAGCTACAGCTTCCCTCTCCATCATGGCTATCTTATTTCTCTCCTTTGCTGCTTCCCTCTCCCCAACACTTCTTCTTTGATACAATATCACTTCTTTCTCTCTGGTTGGCAACTCTCTAGCACTTGAGCTCCTACTGAACTGATATTTCTTTCTGCTACTATTGCTCCTCTTGCCCTTCTCACTCTAGGAAAATTCCATGACTGAAGTAGCAAATGTGTTATGTACAGGCACATGCATTCACCATATTTATACTGGAAGAGGCAGGATGTAGACAATGTTACACAAGCCAAACAATATTTGCATAGGACAAGGCATTGATAGTTCAAATCAATGTCACTTTTTAGATTCCTTTCAGTGAGAATATTCTTGCTGCTAAAGTTTGTTTTCTATGTGCAGGTAATAATGAGACTTTGTTTACTGTCGAAGTTGAGCACAATGGATTCTTTTGTGGCTTGAGGATAGATTATTTATGTTACATGCAACCAACAGTGGAGTATTGGGATGATTGCAGCACAGAAACTTGGTCAATTCAGTGGATTGATCAGTTGCTTAGACAAATGGGGTATGAGAGGAATGAAAACATGACAGTGTACTAGTGCATGCCTGATAAATTACTCACTGATGGTCTTGTCTCCATAGAGACAAATGCAGATGCAATGCATATGAGTAATGTTGTCGGCCAACTTGTCAGACATTGTATGTGTACCTTGATCACACAAATTTTCTGAAGCATATCAGGCTAGGGTTAATTGCCAGACTAGATGGAAATGGTGGTGATGGAAATGCAGATGATGGAAATGCAGAGGAATGAAATCCAGGAAATGGAAATGCAAAGGATGGAATTGGTGGTGATGGAAATGCAGAGGAATGAAATCCAAGAAATGGAAATGCAGAGGATGGAAATGGTGGTGATGGGAATGCAGAGGAAGGAAATTCAGGAAATGGAAATGCGGAGGATGATGATTCAGATGTGCTAGAGGATGGAACTGCAGATGTTGTTGATTCAGATGACAGTGCTGATTCAGATTTCATGGACAGTGACTATGATGCAACAGATGGTGATGCTGATTTGTTCATTGACAATGTTGACCTTGAAGTACATGACAACAATGAGCACTAAGATGTTGATGAAATAGAAAATGATGCAGCTCTAATAGAGGATGATGTTTTGCACCTAACAACTGAAGTGGAGGGACATTTGCACAACAAGTTTAAGGTTTTCAATGCAGCTGTTGACATGAGCAATCCAGAGTTCAAGATGGGAATGACTTTTAGTGATGTGAAGGAACTCAGAAATGCATTGCAAGCATACATCGTAATAAACAGAGTCCTTGTTCATAAGATAAGAAATGAGCCAAAAAAAATTGAGGCAATGTGCAACGAAGGTTGCACTTGGCACATAAAAGCTTCTGCTGACAGTAGATATGGTGCATTCACAATCAAGCAATATACAGGTCATCACACTTGTGAAAAGGGGTTTGAGGTGAGGGCATTGACAGCAAAATATTTGTGTGACACATTTATCACTGAATTTGTTGACAACAGGAGGATGGATCTGCAGAACTTTGTTGCTAAGGTGCAAATGGAATTTAATATGTTCCCCAACAAATGGAAATTAGGTAGGGCAAGGAAAGAAGCATTGCTCCAAATACATGGTGCTGAATCTGCCCAACTTGGACTGCTCTGGAACTATGGACAAGAGCTGAGAAGATCCAACCCTGGAAGCAAATTCTTCTTATCAACCAGCAAAGCAAAATATAGTGCTGATGCAGTGCCTAAAGAGCACTTGGATACTCTCTATTGTTCATATGATGCTTGCAAAAGAGGTTTCTTGGAAGGATGTAGGCCACTAATTTGCATTCATGGATATCATGTCAAAACAAAATTCAAAGGGCAACTCTTAACTACTATGGGAATTGACCCAAATGACTGTATTTTTCCAGTTGCTATGGAGTTGGTTGAAGTGGAATGCACTAGTTCTTGGGAGTGGTTTCTCACAACTCTTAAGGAGGATTTGAACATTATCAATACAGCTCCATGGACAATTATGAGTGACAAGCAAAATGGTCTAATAAATGCAGTGAAAAAGGTTTTCCCATATGCAGAACATAGGTTTTGTGTTGCCAGAAGGCTGGCCACAAGGGAGAAGTGTTGAAGAATTACTTGTGGGCTATTGCAAGATCCACAACAATTGTGAAGTGGCAGAAGAATATGGACAAGCTCCTAACAGACAGCCCTGCAACTTATGCTTGGGTAGAAGAGTTTGTACCCAACACTTGGATCAAGGCATTTTTCAGTGAATTTTCCAAGTGTGACATGCTACTGAACAACCACTGTGAAGTGTACAACAACTACATATTAGAAGCAAGAGAAATGCCCATGCTTTCCATGCTAGAGAATGTGTTCTATAAGATTATGCACGGGAATATGAGCAAACAGAAAGATGCTGAGAAATGGATTGGGACTATTTGTCCAAAAATAAAGAAAAAACTAGACAAACTATTTGAGTTTAGCAAGAACTGCATTGTCCTACCAGCAGGTGGAGGAGAATACAGAGTTTCATCACTAGAGCTGGAAAAAGATTATGCAGTTGATTTGAAAACCAGGACTTGTGACTGCAGAAGGTGGCAATTATCTGGCATTCCACGCCACCATGTCCTTGCTTGTTGTAGAGTTGATAGAATTAATCCAGAGTCACTTGTGCATAGTTGCTACATCATAGAGACATACAAGAAGGAATATGCACACAATTTGCATCCATTGAGAGGAAGAGTATTTTGGGAAAATGTGGATGCAGTGTTAGTGCATCCTCCTCTGTACACAAAAGTCATGGGCAGGCCAAAGAAGAATAGGAAGAAAGCTCGAGAGGAAAAAATTAGACAAGGTGTACCAACACTTAGCAGACATAGCCTAACTATGCATTGCTCTATATGTGGAAAACCAAATCACAATAAAAATGGACATGATAGTTAGATTCTAAGCCAGATGGCAGAGAAAGAGGAAAGAAGAGTTGAAGCAGAGGATGCAGAGGGACAAGAAGAGCAACATGTAGATGACCCAAGCATTCTTGAACACATTATTCCTCAACACCCAATGCCACAATTGGACCCAATACACTGCCCTACTAGCATGATTTTCAGGATGGGGCAAGTGGTACTGAATTTATATGATTTTATTACTTACTGCACTGAATTTGTTACTTACTGCACTGAATTTATTTATCTTGCATTTACATTATTGCAGCAAAGAATACATAACCTACCACCAAGAACAACACAACCTTTACGTGAATGTGCATTTGATGCAGAGAAGAAATTCCACAAGCAGGAGTAAGATTGACAACTCGCCGACTCGAGAGGAAATGTTGCAAGGCATCCAGAAGAGGGGCAGAGGAAGGAGCACATCTAGAAGCACTAAAAAAAATCAGCTGCGAAACCTACATCAAAGAAAAGAGTGGCATCAGATGTTGCTACAACATCAGGTACAACAACTGCAGCACCTAGAGGATCATCAAGAAGAAGGAACTACAGAACAGGGCTAGGAAGTGCTTACTGGTTGTTGCTTGGTGATGAACAACAAGGTTGAACTGTTCTACCATATTTGAATGCAGTGCTGCCAGAGGAGGATGAAATACCCATTTCACAAAATGCACCTACACATGGGAATGTCTAGAGGAACTCCAACAAATTTTTTCCTTGTCAAAATGCATGTAATTCTGACAATTCTTGTGAGACAATGTTGCCAGGAATTCTACTATTTTTTATCATAATTTTGTGAATAGAATTAAGTATTGTGCTGGAAATTTCACTCCACATTTGTTTCGGTCTGAACATATTGGCATTGCAATACAAGGATCAAAAATACAAGTATTCTACAATTTATTTATTCAAATTTCATATAACAACATGGATTACAGAGTACATGATTTTTCAAACAAATCCCCTTGTCATCAGGGCAACAACCACATAAACAATCACACACACAACACCTAACATAAGAATGACACCTTCCTTCTTCTCCCTCCACTTCATATCTGCTTTGTGATCCCTCAACAGCTTCTTTTTTTCCAACTTCATCCTCTGCATCTCACATTCCAGATCAGCAACAACATTCTCTAGCCTCAAATTTTCTGCTGCAACTTTCCTCATCACACAAGAAAAACTGCAAGTGCAAGAGCTCTTGTGGTGCCCATCAACATTGACAACATCCATCGATTTCTGCACAACTACCTGAAATGCAGTGAAAACAGTCCAAATTCAGTGTCTGTGTCATCTAATTTGGAACAAAAATTCATTCAAACACAGAAAAGAGCATAGCTTGCCATCCCAGAGTACCTATACGGTTACTCGCCACTGTTCGCCCGCGCCACTTCTCGAGCTTGTTCCGCCGGGATAAACGCCACTCTGGTGGCCTGCTCCAGCTTCTTCCCCCATTCCTCCTTCGCGCCGCTGCTGGAACTTCCTCGTCCGCGCCGTCACCGGTCTGCCACGCTGTCGTCGCCTCTGGGAGAAAACAATTTGGGAACTAGGGTTCAGCATGAATATTCTTTCGCATATTCCCTTCATGTGGTGACCCGGCATACCACTGCATGGTGTAGTATTCAAGTCTGACATAACACCAATGAAACACCGTTCCACTAGTATTACATCACTCAGAGTAGTACAACAGAAACATATGCAGGTCCAAGGCATGTCTATAGAATTACACACAGACTCTGTTACATAAGATCATCACAGCCTCCTAATTTACAATGAGGTAAGACTGCAAATAAACTCCAGAAGAACGACTCGTAGTCTAGTCTTATCACTAACTCCAGAAGAGATTCTAGCTAAATAGGAGCTAGGTTTAGGAAGCTAGTTCCTTTCTATTGCTAATCTAGGTTTTTTCCTTGTTGGATGTGGTGTCTGACTCTTCTGTCAGTTCCTGTCCCTTGAAGTAGTTGTTGACTCCTCGGTCTTCGAGTTGCACTGTAGATCCTCCTTCGATGCCTCCATATCTAAGCAGGGGATTTAAGAGTGGGATGAGTACGAGCGTACTCAACAAGTTCATTATAGAAAATAGGTGTTTAATGCACTAGCTACGACATTAGACCAGAAAGTCTAATACCAATGCAGGTTTTCATAACCAATTTCTTCAAAAGGTTGCTTTTATTCAGAAGAACTATGTCCGTCAGCCTTCACCGTTTTACTAGAACTTCATGGGGTTCCTTTCCGACAGCGTTCGCAGTTCCATAACCCGGAACAGGGAGTGACAGGTCACGATTCATTACACTCTGCAGAGGTGTGTTGCTTTACCCATAAGAGATCTTAACCTTGGTGTCAACCGAGTCTAGTTCTCGTCCACACTTCCTTTGGTGTGAGGCCCGATATAAGGTCCTAGCCAATTATACTCCTCCGCTACGTCACACAGCCACCCTTTGTTGCAATTCCGACCTTGGGTTCTCGCCGGCCAGTGATACGTCTCAAACGTATCTATAATTTCTTATGTTCCATGCTACTTTTATGATGATACTCACATGTTTTATACACATTATATATCATATTTATGCGTTTTCCGGAACTAACCTATTGACGAGATGCCGAAGGGCCAGTTCCTGTTTTCTGCTGTTTTTGGTTCCAGAAAGGCTGTTCGGGCAATATTCTCGGAATTCGACGAAACGAAGACCAAACATCATAATTCACCGAGACGGACCGGGACACCGAAGGAGACCCGGAGGGGAGGCCCAGGGGCCCCACACCATAGGGCCGCGCGGGCAGGCCCCTGGCCGCGCCGGCCTATGGGGAGGGCGCCCTGGTGCCCCTCCTGCGCCGCCTCTTCGCCTATAAGACCCCTTTCGACCTAAAAACGTGATACCTCTGGACGAAACTCCAGAAAGACTCCAGGGGCGCCGCCGCCATCGCGAAACTCCAATTCGGGGGACAGAAGTCTCTGTTCCGGCACCCTGCCGGGACGGGGAATTGCCCCGGAGTCATCTCCACCGCCGTCTCCACCGCCATCTTCACCGCCATCGCTGTCTCCATGATGAGGAGGGAGTAATCCACCCCGAGGGCTGAGGGCTCCGCTCGTAGCTATGTGGTTCATCTCTCTCTTTATGTGATCTAGTTGAATATCATCTATGTGCTACTCTAGTGATGTTATTAAAGTAGTCTGTTCCTCCTGCACGGTGTAATGGTGATAGTGTGTGCATCGTGTAGTACTTGGCGTGGGTTATGATTGTAATCTCTTGTAGATTATGAAGTTAACTATTGCTATGATAAGTATTGATGTGATCTATGCCTCCTTCATAGTGTGATGTTGACAGTGTGCATGCTATGTTAGTTCTTGGTGTGATTGTGTTGATCTATTTGCACTCTAAGGTTATTTAAATATGAACATTGAATATTGTGGAGCTTGTTAACTCCGACATTGAGGGTTCGTGTAATCCTACACAGTTAGTGGTGTTCATCATCCAACAAGAGGGTGTAGAGTAGTCCTATTATGTGATCATTGTTGAGAGTATCCACTAGTGAAAGCGGGATCCCTAGGCCTTGCTTCCAAGCATCGAATCTCCGTTTGTTTACTTGTTTTGTTGCATGTTTACTCGCTGCCATATTTTATTCAGATTGCTATTACCACTCATACTCATCCATATTACTTGCATCTCACTATCTCTTCGCTGAACTAGTGCACCTTTACATCTGACAAGTGTATTAGGTGTGTTGGGGACACAAGAGACTTCTTGCTTTGTGGTTGCGGGGTTGCTTGAGAGGGATATCTTTGACCTCTTCCTCCCCGAGATCGATAAACCTTGGGTGATCCACTTAAGGGAAACTTGCTGCTTGTTCTACAAACCTCTCGCTCTTGGAGGCCCAACACTGTCTACAAGAATAGAAGCTCCCGTAGACATCAAGCTATTTTCCGGCGCCGTTGCGGGGAGGAAAGGTAAAAGGTACTCACACTCCGGATCTCGGCTACTAAGCTATTTTCGCCGTTGTAAGTACTCGAAGCTATTTCCTTTAGATCCTGCAATTGCATCTTTTTGTTTCCTGTTTTACACTAGTAAGGCATAATGGAATACAACTATGAGATTTTTAATTTATTTCCTAAGTTAAGACATGAATTGTGTGATGCGAAAATTAAAGAACCTATGGAGCCTCAATTGCATGCTAGTAGAAATGTTATTAGTATGAACGCAATCACTGCTAATGCTATGGATAAGTCTAAGCTTGGGGAAGCTAGTTTACGTGATCTTTTTAGCTTCCAATCCTTAGGGAGAAAATTTGTTCCGATAATGCTTTATCTCCCATATGCGATAACTCTAATGATGCTTGTGATATTTTAAATCCACCTACTGCAAGTACTGCTTTCAAGATACCCATGAAAATTATTGAACGTGTTATTGATAACCGCTATGAAGGGGATGGAACTGTCCATCCTGGAGATCATTTACTTTTTTTGCATGAATTATGCGGGTTATTCAAGTGTGCAGGTATCTCTATGGATGAAGTGAGGAAGAAGCTATTCTCTTTTTCGTTGTCTGGTAAAGCGGCGCATTGGTATAAATTGTTGAAGAATAGTCATTCTCTTGGTTGGGAGGAAATTGTACCTCTCTTTTATTCTAAATTTTATCCTCCTCATGAAGTGCATATTGATAGGAATTACATTTATAACTTTTATCCTCGTGATGGAGAGAGTATTTCTCAAGCGTGGGGGAGATTGAAGTCACTAATGCTCAAATGTCCCATTCATGAGCTCCCCGTAATGTTATTGTTAACAATTTTTATGCGAGGCTTTCGGGACAACACAAGGACTATCCGGATGCCTGTTCGGAGGGATCTTTCACAAGCAAGGAGGTTGAAGCTAGGTGGGATCTTCTTGATCGGATTGAGGAGAATGCTGAAGGATGGGAGAACAACAAAGGTGAAGAGTCAGGTATAAGTTATGATTATGAATGCATTGAAGCTTTTATGGATACTGATAAATTTCGAGATATGAGTGCTACTTATGGTCTTGACTCTCAAGTTGCTGCAAATCTTTATAAAGCCTTTGCTTCTCATTTTGAATTGCCTAAAAAGAATTTTGATAAGTATCATGAACCTTTTAAAGAGGCTTGCATGAAGGATGAAATTGTTGTTAATGATTGCAATAAGCATGCTCAAACTCCTAAGAATGCTATTTCCTATAAGCATGTTAATTTTTGTGGAATGCATAGACCTTGTGGAATTAATCAAATCAAAGATGAATATTGTATCCATCATATTAATGAAAAAACTAGAAAGTGGGTTAGGGCTCTAGATGATCTTGGTAAAAAAGTTTGTGCCCTCTATCCTTTTATTTGTGAAGTTTGCCATGAAGTGGGTCATTTTAATTTTCAATGCTCCACCAATGATAATTTGAACCCAATAAGTGCTGAAAATTTGTATTGTGATGATGAAATTACTCCTAATCAGCATGATGAACTCACTTTATTTTTGTGGTGTGAAGAGTTATCAAGGAAAATTTCTTTGTTAGATATTAATGATCTTGATATTGATGATGTCCTGCATGGGTGTTTTTCTTATTGCATTGATAATAGCGATACAAATACTTACATACAAAATATTTTAGAAGATGACACCTTGCCAAAATATGATAGGACCGCTGTGTGTTTTGAACTAATTAATGAAAGGAGGAATCCTCCCAAGTTTCTTCTATTGTTTCTGAAAGTAAATCAGGTTATGCGGACAAGCCACCCTTCAAGCCTCTTCCTCCTAAAGAAGGAAACGAGGAGAAGGAGGAGAAGAAGAAGAAGAAGAAGGGAACGAAGAAGAAGAAGAAGAAGAAGACACTACAAGAAAAGTTGCCATGGCCGACGAAGTTGAAGTCGCGCCGTGGTTGCTGGTGTACCATGGCCGACGATTTTGGTCCCTCCGTGGTGCATGTCAAAACTTTTTTTTTCTCGTTTTTGAGGCCACCTAGCCCGACGAAAGCGGCCAAAACGTCGCGTATGGTGGCCCGGTACGTGGTGCATCGCGAATTTTCGGGTTCGCCGGCCGAGTCAACGCAAATCCGCACCGCCGAGGGATGTAGGGCCCAGATGGCAGCCTCTCTGGCATTGTTTTTTTTCTTGATCGCGCCATCTCGTTCAACGTTCTCCGATCGAGCCGTTTACGATGCAGGATCATGGGTCCCGCATGTCATCCTCTATGAACCAAAATTCTTTCTATTCTTGGATTTTTTTGACCCCCTGATTTACGGCTACTTCCTTTTTCTTTTGATCCCTTGCCGCCTTGGAAACGTTGAGACCGCTGCTGCTAAATGGGACCGCATGTCATCCTCTATGTGCAATCAACTTTCTTTTCTTGGAGTTTTTTTTGGCACCTCAAATTTGGTCACTTGCCTTTTTCTTTCGATCCCATGCCGCCTCTCAAACGGTGATACCGCTGCCGCTAACTGGGACCCGCATGTCATCCTCTATGCACTATAAAACTTTCTTTTCTTGAATTATTTTTGGCACCTCATATTTGGTCACTTACCTTTTTCTTTCGATCCCCTGCCGCCTCTCAAACGGTGATACCGCTGGCTGCTAAATGGGACCCGCATGTCATCCTCTATGTACTATAAAACTTTCTTTTCTTGGAGTTTTTTTTGGCACCTCAAATTTGGTCACTTGCCTTTTCTTTCGATCCCCTGCCGCCTCTCAAACGGTGATACCGCTGCTGCTAACTGGGACCCGCATGTCATCCTCTATGTACTATAAAACTTTCTTTTCTTGAATTATTTTTGGCACCTCATATTTGGTCACTTACCTTTTTCTTTCGATCTCATGCCACGTTTGAAACGTTGAGGAACCTGCGAGGCTCATGGGACCCGCATGTCATCCTCTATGTACTATAAAAGTTCATTTTCTTGGTTTTTTTTCACCCTCTGATTTTTGGCAATTTCTTTTTTCTTTTGATCCCCTGCCGCCTCTCAAACGGTGATACCGCTGCTGCTAAATCGGACCCGCATGTCATCCTCTATGTACTATAAAACTTTCTTTTCTTGAATTATTTTTGGCTGCTCATATTTTTTCACTTGCCTTTTTCTTTCGATCCCTGCCGCCTCTCAAACGGTGATACCGCTGTCTGCTAAATGGGACCCGCATGTCATCCTCTATGTACTATAAAACTTTCTTTTCTTGAATTATTTTTGGCTCCCGATATTTTTTCACTTGCCTTTTTCTTTCGATCTCATGCCACGTTTGAAACGTTGAGAGACCTGCTGGCTCATGGGACCCGCATGTCATCCTCTATGTGCTATAAAAGTTTCCTTTGTTGGATTTTTTTTCACCCTCCGATTTTTGGCTTGCCTTTTTCTTTTGATCCCCTGCCCCCTTTGAAACGTTGAGTAAGTTTGTTGGCTCAAGGGACCCGCATGTCATCCTCTATGTCCATCAACTTTCTTTTCTTGGATTTTTTTCACCCCTAATTACTAGCTACTTTCTTTTTCTTTTGATCTCAAGCCGCATTACAAACATTGAGACCGCTGCTGCAAAATGGGACCCACATGTCATCCTCTATGTACAATAAATCTTGGATTATTTTTGGCTCCTGATATTTGGTCACTTGCCTTTTTATTTCGATCTCATGCCACCTTTGAAACGTTGAGTAAGCTGCTGGCTCATGGGTCCCGCATGTCATCCTCTACGAACAATAAAAGTTTCCTTTCTTGGAGTTATTTTGACCCCTAATTTCTGGCTATTTGCCTTTTTCTTTTGATCCCCTGCCCCCTTTGAAACGATGAGGACGTTGTTGGCAGGTCGGTCCCACATGTCATCCTCTATGAACAATAAAAGTTTCCTTCGGTGGATTTATTTTTGACCCCTAATTAATTTACGGCTATTTCCTTTTTTTCTTTTGATCCCTGCCGCCTTGGAATTGTTGAGAATGCTGCTGCCTCATTTTTCTTTTGGTCCTGTGCCGCCTTGGAAACGTTGAGACCGTTGCTACAAAATGGGACCCGCATGTCATCCTCTATGTACAATAAAGTTTCTTTTCTTGGATTATTTTTGGCTCCTGATATTATGTCACTTGGCTTTTTCTTTCGATCTCATGCCGACTTTGAAACGTTGAGGATGCTTGCTGCCTCATGGGTCCCGCATGTCATCCTCTCAGAACGATAAATGTTTTCTTTTCTTGTATTTTTTTACCAACTGATTTTTGACTTTTTTTTATTTTCGATCCCCTGCCGCCTTTGAAACGTTGGACGACGCTGCTGGCTCATGGGTCCCCGATGTCGACCTCCCGTACAAGAAACATGTGATATTTTATTTTGCAGACAATAAACGTTGTATTTCGCTCTGAGCTATTGCAAACGGATAAATTAAATATTTATATCTACATAAACAAACTTATATGTTGAATCTCCTTGTTTTTTGTTTTTGCGAAGCATAGGACTTTCCTGTTTTTTTTTTAGAAAAATTCGACCTTTCCTGTTTTGGAGTGGGCTGAAATTGTACGAGTCAAAAGGCCCAACAGGATAGTTCGAAGGCCCAGATGTCCGGATACGGCCCAATTGAAATCTTTCTTTTCTTGGATTTTTTTTCACACCACGATTTCGGCTACTTCATTTTTCTTTCGGTCTGTGCCGCCTTGGAAGCGTTGAGACCGCTGCTATAAAATGGGACCCGCATGTCATCCTCTATGTACAATAAAGTTTCTTTCTTGGATTATTTTTGGCTCCTGATATTATGTCACTTGCCTTTTTCTTTCAATCTCATGCCGACTTTGAAACATTGAGGAAGCTGCTGGCTCATGGGTCCCGCATGTCATCCTCTATGAACAATAAAAGTTTCCTTTGTTGGATTTATTTTTTCCCCTAATTTCTGGCTATTTGCCTTTTTCTTTTGATCCCCTGCCCCCTTTGAAACGATGACGACGCAGCTGGCAAGTCGGTCCCACATGTCATCCTCTATGAACAATAAAAGTTTCCTTTGATGGATTTATTTTTGACCCTAATTAATTTCCGGCTATTTCCTTTTTTCTTTTGATCCCCTGCCGCCTTGAAATAGTTGAGGATGCTTGCTGCCTCATGGGTCCCGCATGTCATCCTCTCGAAAGGTAAATGTTTCTTTTCTTGAATTTGTTTACCAACTGATTTTTGGCTTATTTTTCTTTCAATCTCCTGCCACCTTTAAAACGTTGGCGACGTCTGTTGGCTCATGGGTCCCCAATGTCGGCCTCCCCATACTTGCAAATCCTCTTTACGCAAAGGTTGTATTTCTAGATAGATAAGGTGGATTCGAATGCTGCCATGGTTCGGGCGGCTCGGGTAAGCCTTCTTGCCTTGATTAATGGAAGTAGTGTATAGCAAGGTCAAGACATGTGGCTCGGTGTAATGAATCTATTTGAATCATGTTGTGGGTTCAATCGATAGTTCTCTAACGAGTCGACCAAAATAGAAATTAAGTTTTTTTCTAAAACGGAAATGCAAATTAAGATGAACACAAACATTAGTTATCATAATAGCTGATCATACATACATACTTGCTAAGAGCAAAAGCTTGCCGAGTTTTACCACCCATACAATTAATTAGCGAGTTCGAGATAAGATAACCTTATATAAGTATAACTACAAATGCATTTGCTAAGGGCTCATGGGGCAACGAGAACTAGACAACCGCGAACTTTATGACCAGCATGTCACGGCGGCATCGAAAGATCTTGACCTTCAACTTTGATCCAATGCGAAGTTTGGCACCGTCAATGAACTTTTTCCACACGGAAGTAACGACCAAGCGGCCATCCGTGGGACCGACGGAGTACCATCCCTCCACGGTGAGACCTTCACTCTCCATGACGAGGGAAATCTTGCCCCTTCGGCCAGCATTGAGATCCTTGGCGATACTTTTAGGCAATTTCTGATTCAAAGCAAAAGATACCACAAAAAATTAGTCAATGGCACCAATGCACTGAACCATGTGAGACTTTGAGCAGAGAAGACATCAAGATAAGAGCGAGTTATCTTTGTCATATACTCACGAACATAGCCTTCGGATGCGTCCTGGTCACCACACGGGTGGCCACGGCAATGAGCTGAGACCTCGGTGATCCGGGCTGGGGCGGGTGCGGGAGCCTGGGCTGGTACACGAGCTGGTGCTGATGCGGGAGAGCTGCTGGGCGAGGTGCGGTAAACGGTGCCTCTAGAGGAACCGGTGCTGATGCGGGAGAGCTGTTGGGCGAGGTGCGGTAAACGGTGCGGCTAGAGGAACCGGTCGCTGATGCGAGAGCCTGCTGGGCGGGTGTAGTATATGGGGCCTCTACGGGAACCAATGCTGATGTAGGGGACTGCCTGGGTAGATGCGATAAGCGGAGCTGGTACGGGAACCGGTGCTGATGCAGGAGAGTGGGAAGCCGGTGCCGGTGCTGGTGTGGTTGCCCTTTGTGACATCCGCTCATGTTCCATCAGGGGATCTGCAGCTTTGATCATGTTAAACCCAGCAAGCTAGAACAGAGGGAATGGTTTAGAACAACTGCTCAGAACAGTTATCAAAAGATATGAGTAGAAAAAAGTTACATATTATATATTTGGAAGTGTCTCCAACTCTGTAAGCAGTTACGTATATCTGCCCGTTTGAGTTTCTGATCCTCAGCTCGTCGCCCTTCTTCAGACCGTAGTCAAAAGAAAACTTTCTCCAATCATGTCCATACAAATATGTGATGGCCTGCGTCTTGTAGACATACACCTCATAGACCGTGTAGGTGTTCATCAATTTGCCATTGCCATGCATAGTGAAAGACCCTTCATGCGGACACATCTGGTTAATCATAGGACGAAGTTCACAAGGTACGAGTCTGCATGTGAAAATTGATACAAATGTAAGAAGCGGGAAGACTAAAAACAAGACTTTACTATATGCCAATTCATGCTAAATCACTGAGAATACATACCAGTAACTGCGTGAAGGAGCTACTAGAAAGGTAGATAGAGCCATAGGAGGTGTTATATGCGGGGTATGTACATGGGCCCGCCATATTCCCGCAAGCTCGGCATCGGGATGGTGAAGGAAACATGGGAGGTACTACTGGTGCGTAGCGCTGAATGTAAGTGGAAGAATTAGGTTGTGTAAAGTGCATAGTTCAGAGCAATGCAAATGTTGACAAGCGAGTGCATAACACTATGTTACAAACCGAACGAGTGAAAAATTAGTGTATGATGAATATAAGCATGCTAATTTGGTGTTTCCGAATTCCAAAAAGCATTAGACAGAGCCGGTGATAATATCAGACATAAATCATGGCATGTATATGTGGCTTAAGAAAATATACCCGAACCCTTGGATGGTTACGGCCCGGCTGGTCCTTGGACTTGAGCTTATATAAGCATCCAGAAGGTGGGGCTGACAGTAACTTGGTGGCAGCCTCTGCGGATGCCTCATCGGCAGCCGGTTGCAATCCTTTTGACCAATGAAGGGTTAGCGAGTTTCGATCGCATATGAAAATTGAAGAGCAACGGACATCGGCGAGTGATATATAAAATGAATCTATGAGACAACGATGCATATAGTGCTGGATGTAAGTGTAAGAATAGGTGTGTGTGTGTTTATGAACTATTGGTAAGCATTAGACAAAGCCGGCAATAAACAGACAAAAATCAAATCATGTATGAGGATTAAGAAAATATACCTGCTTACTGAAAAGGGTGCTGATACGTCTCCGATGTATCGATAATTTCTTATGTTCCATGCTACATTATTGATGATATCTACATGTTTTATACACATTATATGTCGTATTCGTGCATTTTACTGGAACTAACCTATTAACAAGATGCCGAAGTGCCGGTTCTCTGTTTTACTGCTGTTTTTGGTTTCAGAAATCCTAGTAACGAAATATTCTCGGAATTGGACGAAACGAAGACACAGGGTCCTATTTTTCCACGGAGCTTCCAGAAGACCGAAGAATACACGAAGTGGGGCCACGAGGTGGCCAAACCATAGGGCGGCGCGACCCAGGTCTTGGCCGCGCCGACCTATGGTGTGGGCCCCTCGTCTGGCCCCCGACTCTGCCCTTCCGCCTACTTAAAGCCTCCGTCGCGAAACCCCTGATGCGAAAAACCACGATACGGAAAACCTTACCGAGACGCCGCCGCCGCCGATCCCATCTCGGGGGATTACGGAGATCTCCTCCGGCACCCTGCCGGAGAGGGGATTCATCTCCCGGAGGACTCTACACCGCCATGGTCGCCTCCGGAGTGATGAGTGAGTAGTTCACCCCTGGACTATGGGTCCATAGCAGTAGCTAGATGGTTGTCTTCTCCTCATTGTGCTTCATTGTTGGATCTTGTGAGCTGCCTAACATGATCAAGATCATCTATCTGTAATTCTATATGTTGTGTTTGTCGGGATCCGATGGATAGAGAATACCATGTCATGTTAATTATCAAATTATTACACATGTGTTGTTTATGATCTTGCATGCTCTCCGTTACTAGTAGAGGCTCTGGCCAAGTTTTTACTTTTAACTCCAAGAGGGAGTACTTATGCTCGATAGTGGGTTCATGCACTGCATTGACACTCAGGACGAGTGACATAAAGTTCTAAGGTTGTGTTGTCTTGTTGCCACTAGGGATAAAACATTGGCGCTATGTCCGAGGATGTAGTTGTTGATTACATTACGCACCATACTTAATGCAATTGTCCGTTGCTTTGCAACTTAATGCTGGAGGGGTTCGGATGATAACTCTGAAGGTGGACTTTTTAGGCATAGATGCGGTTGGATGGCGGTCTATGTACTTTGTCGTAATGCCCAATTAAATCTCACTATACTTATCATGTCATGTATGTGCATTGTTATGCCCTCTCTATTTGTCAATTGCCCGACTGTAATTTGTTCACCCAACATGCTTTTATCTTATGGGAGAGACACCTCTAGTGAGCTGTGGACCCCGGTCCATTCTTTAATACTTGAAATACAAATCTGCTTGCAATACTTGTTTTTACTATTTTCTCTCGCAAACAATCATCTTCCACACAATACGGTTAATCCTTTGTTACAGCAAGCCGGTGAGATTGACAACCTCATCTGTTTCGTTGGGGCAAAGTACTTTGGTTGTGTTGTGCGGGTTCCACGTTGGCGCCGGAATCTCCGGTGTTGCGCCGCACTACATCCCGCTGCCATCAACCTTCAACGTGCTTCTTGGCTCCTCCTGGTTCGATAAACCTTGGTTTCTTTCCGAGGGAAAACTTGCTGCTGTGCGCATCATACCTTCCTCTTGGGGTTGCCCAACGAACGTGTGAAATACACGCCATCAAGCATATTTTCTGGCGCCGTTGCCGGGGAGATCAAGACACGCTGCAAGGGGAGTCTCCACTTCTCAATCTCTTTACTTTGTTTTTGTCTTGCTTTATTTACTACTTTGTTTGCTGCACTTATATCAAAACACAAAAAATTTAGTTGCTAGTTTTACTTTATTTACTGTCTTGCACTCTATATCAAAAACACAAAAAAATAGTTTACTTGCATTTACTTTACTTGATTCATCATGTTTCCTTTTGATTTTACCGCAAAGAACATACCGGTAGGACAAGGGTCTATAATTGGGAGGAACAATATAGAAGAATTTTTCACCCATGTTAGTACCATTGAAGATTTCGAAGATAGACACTTGGTAGACCTTGCTCCCACTTATGAAATTGCTGCTGCTTGCTTTAGTTCGCCTTGTTGGAAACTAAACTTGTTAATCTCAATCCTATAATCCAACACATGTTTCTTACACTTGGTGATATGGAAGAGGGGGAAAAGAAAGATTTTGTTTTAGAAACCCTTCTTAGAGAATTTGGTGGTCTAGCAAGAGAGGCTAGAAAAGTCTTCGCTAAATTTAATATGCTTGGTTCTCATACTAATTTTGTTGGTCTCCCTTAAAAAATGGATATGGATAGGATAAGGTACACTAATAATGTTAATGATGGTGGGGAGATCAAAGCACCAATACCATGTAAACTCCTAGCTATGAATGATGCACTAGAACATAACTATGCTTGGCTTGTTCCTGAAAATTTGTTTGATGAGAGTAGCAAGCCCAAGACTAATGAAAAGGGAGACGCTGAAACTTATGTATCTAATATACTATGCATGGTTGAGAAAACTCCAAACCCCGCTGTAGGTGCACCACCCTTCGATAATACTTGATATACACTTTCGCGCCTAGCTGAAAGGCGTTAAAGAAAGCGCTTATGGGAGACAACCCATGTTTTTACTCCAGTATTTTTGTTTTATATTTGTGTCTTGGAAGTTGTTTACTACTGTAGCAACCTCTCCTTATCTTAGTTTTATGTTTTGTTGTGCCAAGTAAAGTCTTTGATAGAAAAGTAAGTACTAGATTTGGATTACTGCGGAGTTCCAGATTTCTTTGCTGTCACGAATCTGGGTCTATCTCCCTGTAGGTAGCTCAGAAAATTACGCCAATTTACGAGCATGATCCACAGATATGTACGCAACTTTCATTCAATTTGAGCATTTTCGTTTGAGCAAGTCTGGTGGCCTAATAAAATCCATCTTTACGGACTGTTCTGTTTTGACAGATTCTGTCTTTTATTTCGCATTGCCTCTTTTGCTATGTTGGATGAATTTCTTTGATCCACTAATGTCCAGTAGCTTTATGCAATGTCCAGAAGTGTTAAAAATGATTGTGTCACCTCTGAACATGTGAATTTTTATTATGCACTAACCCTCTAATGAGTTGTTTCGAGTTTGGTGTGGAGGAAGTTTTCAAGGATCAAGAGAGGAGTATGATGCAATATGATCAAGGAGAGTGAAAGCTCTAAGCTTGGGGATGCCCGGTGGTTCACCCCTGCATATATTAAGAAGACTCAAGCGTCTAAGCTTGGGGATGCCCAAGGAATCCCCTTCTTCATCGACAACATTATCAGGTTCCTCCCCTGAAACGATATTTTTATTCGGCCACATCTTATGTACTTTGCTTGGAGCGTCGGTTTGTTTTTGTTTTTGTTTTGTTTGAATAAAATGGATCCTAGCATTCACTTTATGGGAGAGAGACACGATCCGCTGTTGCATATGGACAAATATGTCCTTAGGCTCTACTCATAGTATTCATGGCGAAGTTCATCTTCGTTAAATTGTTATATGGTTGGAATTGGAAAATGATACATGTAGTAAATTGCTATAATGTCTTGGATAATTTGATACTTGGCAATTGTTGTGCTCATGTGTAAGCTCTTGCATCATATACTTTGCACCCATTAATGAAGAAATACTTAGAGCTTGCTAATTTGGTTTGCATATTTGGTTTCTCTAGAGTCTAGATAACATCTAGTATTGAGTTTTGAACAACAAGGAAGACGGTATGGAGTCTTATAATGTTTACCATATGTCTTTTATGTGAGTTTTGTCTGTACCGTTCATCCTTGTGTTTGTTTCAAATAACCTTGCTAGCCTAAACCTTGTATCGAGAGGGAATACT
>NC_061514.1:359984264-360026532 GCF_022539505.1 Lolium rigidum
TATCGGCGACAAAAGAAAATGCGCTTCCATAGTGCCCAGTTAGGCTGGACGCCAAGGAAGGCCTCACAGAGGGTGATGAAAATGGAGATATGGAGGATAGAATTGGGCGTGAGGTTGTGAAGTTGAAGGCCATAAACAAAAAGCAATCCACGGAGGAAAGGATGAATGGGGGCGGAAAGACCGCGGATGAGATGGTCGACGAAACTTACCCGATACCCCATTGGAGGGGTTGGGTAGCTTTCTTCACTAGGGAAGCACAGCGCCTTGGGCTTCTTGCTAATCCCAGCTTCTTCAAGAGATTGATGTCCTGGGTGGAAATTTTGGACCTTTCCCACTCCGCGCTTCCCAGATCTACGGCAGCCATTGATGACTCAGGCGTGTTGTGCTTGGTCAAACGGCGCGGTGGCATCAACAATGGCGCAGGAATGCAGCTTGGAGAAGATGAGCTTAGGAAGTTGTGGGGCGCAGGAGGAGGTTTTGCAGAGGAGAGCAGGAGAACGGCGCGAGCGGAAGTGTTCGAGGAAGAAGAAGGAGATCTTATATAGAGGTGCAGCGAAGCGGCGGACCGTTGGATGGAAAAAGTGTGCGGCAGATGATAACCACGTGGAAACAAGGGTAAAAAAGTATTTTAACACCGGAGAAGTTACGGTACGTGCGCCAGGAAAAGCGGAGGACGTGTGTCCCCCACCTACACGACGTGTCAAGATAATGGATAATTTGGGCCCGCAAGGCAGCGGGAGAAAACTTCTCGCGATTTTTGGACTTGCAATCGTGGCTATCGTCAACAATAACGTCACCTTGGCAGCGAGAAAAATTTGACTCAACAGCTGCATCAAAAGGCGACATGCAAAAATATTGGAGAGCCTTTGATCAAATACAAGTTTTTGGTCAAATGCTCGGGGGCTACTTTGAAAAAATGAAAAGATCACGAAAGACAAAATAGAAATGGCGTGAGCCTATGATCAAATACAAATATTTGTTCATAGCCTCGGAGGCTACTCCCATCGGGAGCGCTGTTCGCGCACCCGAGAAATTATAAAACTTCGGGAGAGAAAGAAAATATAGCGGCATAAGGCGTGGAGCCTACAACCAAGCACAAGTCCTTGGCTGTAGCCTCGGGGGCTACTCCCATCGGGAACGCTGTTCGCGTGCCCGATGAAATTATAAAAAAAAAGAATGAAAAGAAGAAAGATAGAAGAGCAAAAGAGTATATTTCGAGTTATAAATAACTCTGCATATACTCCCATCGGGAGAGCAATATAAGTCATCTTTGACTCAATAAAATGTGCCATTCCAACAGCCGAATAAGCACTCGACAATATATTCTCGAACGCCAAAGTTGTGATCAATTTCCGAATGCCGCAAAACTTTGCGAAGGTAAGACCCCGGATCCGTTACGTGAGGCGTGGCGCCGTCTCGACGTCGGTTTGCTACTTTTATCCGTATCAACGGATACGAAGAAAAATCCTAACGGACGCGTTAGGTACCCGCTAAATATGACCGGGACTCGACGGAATGGTAAGACCTTAAGCGGCGCTGTCGAAGTTTACACCGAGTATCCCGAGATCATGTCCAGGGACGTGATTTTGAAGTAGGTTTTTGCGGATTGCCACTAGAGCAGTTAACTAGTACCTGATCCGTCAGATGAACTAGCCCCAACTACCATTATCCCTGTACAATATAGAAATTTATGTGAAGAAATATGGAAAAGTTTTAAGTTGTCGAGCAAAAATAAACAGTGGAGATTTTCCCTGACTCTACGATTCAAGCAAAATCTCGGGGGCTACTGACATAGGCATCCCCAATGGGCCTGCCGAAGATAGTACCCGGGGTTTACTGAAGGCCCACTACCCGAAGAATATGAAGATTCGGGAGCCCAAGATATTGTTAAGGAAAGCTAGAGTTGTAATAGGAAGCATTATTTGTAATCTTGCGGGAGGAGTTAGAAACCTTCCCGGACTCTGTAACTTGTACAATACGAATCCCTCGGCTCCGCCTCCTATATAAGGGGGAGTCGAGGGACAAAGAAAGCATCGAATCATTATTTCTCAAACCCTAGTTTCATAATCGTCGAGTACTTTTCGGCTGAAACCTTCGAGATCTACTTGCCCTCTACTTCCAACTAAACCCTAGTCTACAACTTGTAGGCATTGATAAGTTAATACCTTGTCAGGCGGTGCATTAGCATAGGTTCACCCACACAACACTTATCAAAACAATGAAGATTATTCAACTATATGAAGCGAAAGCACTAGACTAAATTCCCGTGTGTCCTCAAGAACGTTTGGTCATCATAAGTAAACAAATCGGCTTGTCCTTTGTGCTAAAAAGGATTGGGCCACTTGCTGCAATTATTATTCCCGCATTTTACTTACTTGTATTTTATTTATCTGCTATATCAAAACCCCCTGAAAACTTGTCTGTGAGCATTTACAGTGAATCCTTCATCGAAACTTCTTGTCAACACCTTCTGCTCCTCGTTGGGTTCGACACTCTTATTTATCGAAAGTACTACGATACAACCCCTATACTTGTGGATCATCAAGACTATTTTCTGGCGCCGTTGCCGTGGAGTGAAGCGCTATTGGTAAGTGGAATTGGTAAGGAAAACTATTACTGTACGTGATGTTTTTATTTACGCTCGTCTGCTATAATTCATTATGGAGAGATCTTCTCTTGAATTCCTATTTGGAAAATCTACTACTACCGCAAAGGTAGTGGATGAGGCGCCAGGTGAGAAAGAGATTCCATATAAAATACCTATGAAAATTATTGAACGTGTTGTGGATAACCGCTATGAAGGGGATGGAACTGTCCATCCTGGAGATCATTTACTGTTTTTACATGAATTATGCGGGTTATTCAAGTGTGCAGGTATTTCTATGGATGAAGTTAGGAAGAAACTATTCTCTATGTCGCTGTCTGGTTAAGCGGCACATTGGTATAAATTGCTGAAGAATGGGAATTCTCTTGATTGCAAGGATATTGTGCCTCTATTTTATTCTAAATTCTATCCTCCAAGTGAAATTCACAAAGACCGAAATCGCATATATAATTTCTGGCCTCATGATGGAGAGAGTATTGCCCAAGCATGGGGGAGATTGAAGTCTTTAATGCTCAAATGCCACATTCATGAGCTTCCTGGTAATATCGTCATTGATAATTTCTATGCAAGACTTTCTTTTCAAGATAAAACCTTGTTGGACACTGCTTGTTCTGGATCATTCACACGCAACAAAGAAGAGTTTAAATGGGACCTTCTTGATCGGATTCAGGAGAATACTGAAGGATGGGAGAACGACAAAGGTAGAGAGTCTGAATGGATCGTAGCGATCAAGAGGGGGGGTGAATAGACGCTACGTCAAGTTTTAGTCTTTTTCAATTTTTTGTGCAACGGAAGGTAAAGGTGATAGCTTTAGCGATGGCGGTGATCCTACAATGATCCTAGACAAGTACAACAAGCAAAGGAATCACACAAGATAGTAAGAGTAAGGAGCGGGACAACCGGAGGGCGCGGAGACGAGGCGAGGTTTGTTTCCCGTAGTTCCTTCCACAATAGGAAGTACATCTGCGTTGAGGAGGTGCTAGTCTCACACAAGAGACTAGACGGCCACACCACGAAGGAAGGCCTCACCTTCTTCCTCGAGAGAGCTCCACGAAGGTGCTCCCCCTTCTCCACTAAGGCACCGGTCGAGGCGGTGATTCCTTCACAAGTATGGGGCGAGCTCCACACCACAAGGAGGCTCCCAACAACCCATGGGGCTAGTACAACACCAAGCTAGCCTCCATGGATGCACTTCTTCCAAGATTCCACCATAGGAACTCTACCACCAAGATCCACTAAGGACTACCACGAATTGGTGAAATTTCTCTCGGTAGAACGATAGATCGGGGTCTCCTCCACCACTCCTCAAAGTATGAGCAAGATTGATTGGGTAGGGAGGGAGATCCCCTCAGTTTGAGCTCAGCAACAATGGAGGAGAGAGAGAGAGAAGAGCTAAATCGGGCTGGAGAAGAAGGGGCCTTTTTATAGGTCCCTCCAAATCCAACCGTTATGTGCTTTGTTTTGCCTAAGCGGTACTACCGCTTACGGAAAGCGGTACTACCGCTCCGAGTTCGAATCCCCACGGAACTTGTCCACGTGGACACATAGCGGTACTACCGCTCGTGGTACCGCTCGAGGTACCGCAACGTGGTCCAAACCTTATCGGACTCGAAGCGGTACCGGAGCGGTACCACAGCGGTACTGCCGTAACGTGTTACGGTACTTGAGCGGTACCGTGGGCGGTACTACCGCTTGCAAGCGGTACTATCGCTCAAGGTACCGTAAAGGTACCGTAACCTGTTCTGTGGGACAATCTCATGTGCAATCCTCAGAGCGGTAGCTCGAGGCGGTACCGGTAGGGGTAGCGGTACTACCGCTCCCGGTACCGGTAGTACCGCTATGGCTAAAACAGCTTTTTCCTCTTTTCCTCTCCTACCATGTTACCTCACGACACACACACAAAACCAGAAAACCTAAGATCTACGCTTCAGTCTTCCGATCATAGTGTGTTCAGCGAGGGCACCGTACACCTACAAATCCATCAAAGACAATCTTTGTGCACGGTTAGAATTGTTCGAGTGTTGTTATCAAACACACAAAACAAGGGTTATAGATCTTGCTCTTACAATCTCCCCCTTTTTGGTGTTTGATGACAACACACGAATTTGCAATAATTCATAGGATATTATGATAAGGTATTTGGTTAGCAAGAGTAGACGAAGCTTCCCCTAGATGTGTGCATATTTAGAATATGCATTTGTATACAAATGCACACATCCTAGAGAGAAACTCTCCCTAGATTCTACAAACCAAGCATAAGTGCTAAGAAGAACATATGACAAGATCATATAGCACAAGCACACTATGGAGGCAAGTATAAGTGCATATAGGAGAGTTTGGGTGAAACTTTTCATACCTTTGCCTTGAGAAAACCCAAACTCATAATAATGAGAGCCTCCATAGGATTGATGTAGCCAATCAAAGGATAAATAGTGAAGACCATTAAGCTACGAACGATTAAGTCTTAATACAAACCGGGGGATCGGGAGATCCACAAATAGAGTAGCAAGCACACATACGAATAAAGTTCCAAATAACTAGGGGAAGATTTTGGTGCCAAGGCCGAAAGAACCAAAAAGAAGCACCAAGCCCTTGGCATCCCCATGCAAATTCCTGTCCTAATAGATCAACTTCTCCCCCTTTGGCATCGAGACACCAAAAAGGGAGAAGGAGCATACTAACGCCCCAAGGGGATCACTCGTCATCATCATCTTCCTCGTCGTCGTCATCTTCATCCTCATTGCCTTCATCCTCAACATCTTCCTCCTCCTCATCGTCTTCATCATCATCGTCTCCATCTTGAGCAAGACCCTTGCCGTGAGGTGGTGGAGAGGGACGAACAATGTGCTCGGGGATGGAGTCCTCGGAACTCGACCAAGTAAGCTTGGACTTCCACTCACCGGGAGGTGTGATGTTGTCCTCGGAGCCCTCGGAGACAGGGAGCTGCATATGCCTCATCATTGCCTTTTGGCGTTGACGGATCTGCTTGTTGTCATGGTGAGCTTGATACATCCTATCTTCAAGATCCCTCTTGAAGTAAAAGGACTTCTTGAGGCGAGCGGTGAGCTTGGCGAAGAGGCCCTTGGTCTTGACGGAGTTCGGCACATAGTCGGAATCATCACTATCGGCTTCGTCTTCGTCCTTGTCCTTGGGAGCTCCCTTGCCGAACCTTGGGAAGATCGTGATTCTTGACAAGAGGACTCTTCTCCTTATGGATAGTGATGTTGGGCCGGCATTGCTCAAGAAGATCTCCACGGCCCGCTCGCTCCCACTTGAGACAAATGAGCCTCATGATGTAGGGAGCATATTGAGGAAGCTTGCGAAGAAATGCACAATCATGCATCTCATGCCAAATGTAGTCCATGACGTCCAGTTGCTTGTCGCGGCCCCTCATCTCACGAGTATGCACAAGAAGGTTCACAAGGAACCCATGCACTTCATCATGGTTGGTGTGCTTGGGGTTGATGGTGCTGCGGTAGATGCGATTCATGATGTCATAGACGGGAAGGAGGCCTTTGGTGCTTCCACACAACATCCTCCCTCGAATGTAGAGATCGGCCATCTTCTCTTTGGCCATTGGCTTGGGTTGTAGGTGGATCTTGAAGACGTTGGTGTCATAGTCATGAAGCTCATATCCAATGCCTCTAGCAAACTCCTCCCACGTGGCCTCCATCACATGCTCCCTTGTCATCCACTTCAAGGAGCGGAAGCCTCCTTCATCCTCAAGGAACACAACCGTGGCGTAGAATTGGCAAATCACCTCCTTGAAGAAGTTGTGAGAGAAGGTCATCAGAGGCGTAAGACCTTGTTCTTCACATATTTCCACCACTTCTCCAAAGTACTCGAGGTTGGAGTTAGGCTTGTCCATGCTGATGGAGTATTGGGGGCAACATTTGAACTCCTTGGCCCCATAGACCTCATTGTAGATCCTCTCTTGGTTGACATGATGAAAGTAGTGATTGGGGCATTGACGAGCATTTCTTGGTAGGAAATAAGGATTGGCCCCTCGAACTTCCATGAATTGGCCTTTCTTGATGTCAATCATTGATCTTTGAGGGCCCCTTGTGCCCGCTGCTGTTTCCCTCTGTCGCTTGGTGGTTCTTGCCGGTACAATCTCCTCTTGCTCGTCTTCATCTCGATGACGACGAGAGGGTGGCTTAACCTTACCGCCACCACGGGTCCTAGGTGCTCCTGTGAACAACAAAGGTTTGGGAAGGAATAGGGGATAAGTGCACAAGTCACGAATTTAAGGATCAAAGAGGACACTAACAAGCAACATTGGTGAACCTAGTCAAAGCGGTAGTACCGCAATTTCGAACCGGTAGTACCGCTTGGACCGGTAGTACCGCCCGTGAATGAGCGGTACTACCGCTCAAGCTCAGCACATCGAAATCGAGATTGAGGACATGGAAAAGTAGATCATAGTGTCACACATTGTTGCTAGCTAGTATCCCCGTACATGTAGAGCTTCCAAGAGGGCTTCTCCATCGCAAACCTCCATCAAACCCTAGCCTATGCATCTAGGGAGTTCAACACACCCTAGAGAGAGAGATTAGGGTTCATACCGGAGGACATGGCGGAGAAGAGGGTGGGGAAGCTTCTCCACGGAGGAGATTTGGCCGGCGGCGGCTGATACGTCTCCAACGTATCTATAATTTCTGATGTTCCATGCTAGTTTTATGACAATACCTACATGTTTTGTTCACACTTTATATCGTTTTGATGCATTTTCTGGAACTAACCTATTAACAAGATGCCACAGTGCCGGTTCTCGTTTTACTGCTGTTTTTGGTTCCGAAAAGGCTGTTCGGGCAATATTTTCGGAATTCGACGAAACGAAAGCCAAACATCTTATTTCACCGAGACGGACCAGGACACCGAAGGGGAGCCGGAGAGGAGACCCAGGGCCCCCAGACCATAGGGCTGCGCGGGTGCCCCCTGGCCGCGCCGGCCTATGGGGAGGGAGCCCTGTGGCCCCTCTTGCGCCGCCACTTCGCCTATATAGTCCCTCGCGACGTAAAAACCCTACACCAATTGATGAAACTCCAGAAAGACTCCAGGGACGCCGCCACCATCGCGAAACTCCGTTTCGGGGGACAGAAGTCTCTGTTCCGGCACGCCGCCGGGATGGGGAATTGCCCCCGGAGTCATCTCCATCGACACCACCGCCATCTTCATCGCCATCGCTGTCTCCTATGATGAGGAGGGAGTAGTTCTCCCCCGAGACTGAGGGCTCTACCGTAGCTATGTGGTTCATCTCTCTCCCCCATGTGATCTTTATGTGATCATGAGCTTTGTATCACTATTACTATGTGCTACTCTAGTGATGTTATTAAAGTAGTCTATTCCTCCTCCATGATGTAATGTTGACGAGTGTGTGCATCATGTAGTACTTGGCGTAGGTTATGATTATAATCTCTTGTAGATTATGAAGTTAACTATTACTATGATAGTATTGATGTGATCTATTCCCCCTTTCATAGCTATTGTTGACAGTGTGTATGCTATGTTAGTACTCGGTCTAAATTGCAACGGTCTATTATGTACTCTAGAGGTTACTTAAATATGAACTCCGAATGTTGTGGAGCTTGTTTACTCCGGCTTGAGGGAGCTCTTGTAGCCCTACACAATGAATGATGTTTGTTATCCAACAAGAGAGTGTAGAGTAGTTTTATTATGTGATCATTGTTGAGAGTGTTCACTAGTGAAAGTAGGATCCCTAGGCCTTGTTTCCAAATATCGAATCTCCGTTTATTTACTGTTCTACTGCATGTTTACTTGCTGCCATATTTTATTCAGATTGTTATTACCACTCATATTCATCCATATCACTTGTATTTCACTATCTCTTCGCCGAACTAGTGCACCTATACATCTGACAAGTGTATTAGGTGTGTTGGGGACACAAGAGACTTCTTGTATCGTAATTGCGGGGTTGCTTGAGAGGGATATCTTTGACCTCTACCTTCCTGAGTTCGATAAACCTTGGGTGATTCACTTAAGGGAAACTTGCTGCTTGTTCTACAAACCTCTTCTCTTGGAGGCCCAACACTGTCTACGGGAATAGAAGCGTGCGTAGACATCAAGCTATTTTACGGCGCCGTTGCCGGGGAGGTAAGGTAAAAGGTATTCACATCCTCCGACTACTAAGCTATTTCCTAGCACTGTTGCTGGTGTGTGAGTGCTCGAAGCTATTTCCTTTAGATCCTGCAATTGCATCTTTTTGTTTCTTGTTAAACACTAGTAAGGCATAATGGAAAACAAATGTGAGCTTTTTAAACTATTTCTGAGTTAAGACATGGATTGTTTGATGCGAAAATTAAAAAACATATGGAACCTTATTTGCATGCTAGTAGTAATATTAGTATGAACGCTTTGAACACCATTGTTGATAATGATATAGAAAGTTCTAAGCTTGGGGAAGCTGATTTTGATGAGCATGATATTTTTAGTCCCCCAAGCATTGAGGAGAAAATTTTCTTTGATGATACTTTGCCTCCTATTTATGATGATTATAATGATAGTGGTCTTCTGGTGCCGCCTACTATGGAGGATAAATTTAATTATGATTACAATATGCCTCCTATATTTGATGATAGCTACTTTGTTGAATTTACTCCCACTACAATTAATAAGAATGACTATGCTTATGTTGGGAGTACTACCTCCATACCGGATTATAGGCCTATTACGCATTTCGAGAGAAAAAATCAACTACTAATTTTGTCAACAAAATATGAAATATGTATCACAAAAATTATATTATTAGAAACTTCTTTTGAATATGAATCCAATGGTATAATTTTTTTTATCATATATCTCATATTTTGTCGACCAAATTCGTAGTCAAACTTCTTTCTCAAAATATGTATTTGCCTATTAAACCGGTATGGAGGTAGTAGTAATAATTTTATGCATGAGACTCATGATAAGAATGTTTCATTTGATAGTTATATTATTGAGTTTGTTCATGATGCTACTGAAAATCATTATGAGAGAGGAAAATATGGTTGTAGAAGTTTTCATGTTACTAAAACACCTCTCTATATGCTGAAAATCTTGAAGTTGCGCTTGTCTAGTTTTCCTATGCTTGTTGCATTATGCCTACATGACTTGTTTATTTACAAGATTCCTTTTCATAGGAACTGGGTTAGACTTAAATTTGTTTCATACTTGCTTTTGATGCTCTATTTTGCTTCAACTCTTATTTCTTGCGAGTGCATCATTAAAATTGCTGAGCCTATCTTAATGGCTATAAAGAAAGCACTTCTTGGGAGATAACCCATGTCATTATTTTGCTACAGCAATTTTGTTTTATATTTGAGTCTTGGAAGTTGTTACTACTGTAGCAACCTCTCTTTATCTTTATTTTATTGCATTGTTGTGCCAAGTAAAGTCTTTGATAGTAAAGCCAATACTAGATTTGGATTACTGCGCAGGAACAGATTTCTTGCTGTCACGAAATTGATCCGCCCCTGCTGTAGAAAATTTAGAAAAATCTGACAATTTACGTGCGTGATCCTCAGATATGTGCGCAACTTTCATTAAATTTGGGCATTTTCATCTGAGCAAGTTAAGTGCCCCTGAAAAATTCGTCTTTACGGACTGTTCTGTTTTGACAGTTCTGCCTTTTATTTCGCATTGCCTGTTTTGCTATGTTTGATGGATTTCTTTGTTCCATTAACTTTCAGTAGCTTTGTGCAATGTCCAGAAGTGTTAAGAATGATTATGTCATCTCTGAATATGTGAATTTTTGATTATGCACTAACCCTCTAATGAGTTTGTTTTGAGTTTGGTGTGGAGGAAGTTTTCAAGGATCAAGAGAGGAGGATGATACAATATGATCAAGAAGAGTGAAAAGTCTAAGCTTGGGGATGCCCCCGTGGTTCATCCCTGCATATTTCAAGAAGACTCAAGCATCTAAGCTTGGGGATGCCCAAGGCATCCCCTTCTTCATCGACAACTTATCTGGTCACCTCTAGTGAAACTATATTTTTATTCCGTCACATCTTATGTGCTTTACATGGAGCGTCTGTGTGCTTTTATTTTCGTTTTGTTATTTTAATTCTCTGAATAAATTCATGCTTGTGTGGGAGAGAGACACGCTCCGCTGTTTCATATGAACACTGGTGTTCTTAGCTATACTTTTAATGTTCATGGCGAAGGTTGAAACTGCTTCGTTCATTGTTATTTGGTTGGAAACAGAAAATGCTTCATGTGGTAATTGGTATATTGTCTTGAATAATTTGATACTTGCCAATTGTTGTGCTCATATAGATCATGTTTAAGCTCTTGCATCATGTACTTTGCACCTATTAATGAAGAACTACATAGAGCTTGTTAAAATTTGGTTTGCATGATTGGTCTCTCTAGAGTCTAGATATTTTTCTGGTGAGGTGTTTGAACAACAAGGAAGACACTGTAGAGTCTTATAATGCTTGCAATATGTTCTTATGTAAGTTTTGCTGTACCGGTTCATACTTGAGTTTGCTTCAAACAACCTTGCTAGCCAAAGCCTTGTACTGAGAGGGAATACTTCTCGTGCATCCAAAACCTTGAGCCAAAAACTATGCCATTTGTGTCCACCATACCTACCTACTACATGGTATTTATCTGCCATTCCAAAGTAAATTACTTGACTGCTACCTTTAAAATTCTATTCTTTGTCTTTGCAATATATAGCTCATGGGAAAATAGCCTTAAAAACTATTGTGGTAAAGAATATGTAGCTTATGTGTCTTATTTCTTATAAGTTGCTTGTTAAGCGGTAACCATGTTTCTGGGGACGCCACCAACTATTACACCTTCGTTGAATATCATGTGAGTTGCTATGCATGTTCGTCTTGTCTGAGGTAAGGGTGATTTATCATGATCAAATGGTTTGAGTATGCATATTGTTAGAGAAGAACATTGGGCCGCTAACTAAAGCCATGAATCATGGTGGAAGTTTCGGTTTGGACAATTAATCCTCAATCTCTTATGAGAATATTATACTGTTGTTGAATGCTTATGCATTAAAGAGGAGTCCATTACCTGTTGTCTATGTTGTCCCGGTATGGATGTCTAAGTTGAGAATAATCAAAAACGAGAAATCAAATGCGATCTTTCTCCTTAGACCTTTGTACAGGCGGCATAGAGGTACCCCTTTGTGACACTTGGTTGAAACATATGTTATGCAATGATAATCCATGTAAATCCAAGCTAATTAGGACAAGGTGTGAGCACTATTCGTAATCTATGCATGAGACTTGCAACTTATAGGATGTCTTATACATAACACATATGATTTATTACTACCGTTGACAAAATTGTTTCTATGTTTTCAAAATGAAAAGCTCTATCACAAAAATAGTAATCCATGCTTCCCTCTGCGAAGGGCCTATCTTTTACTTTATGTTGAGTCGGTTCACCTACTTCTTTCTATCTTAGAAGCAAACACTTGTGGCAACTGTGTGCATTGATTCTTACATGTTTACCTATTGCACTTGTTATATTACTTTGTGTTGACAATTATCCATGAGATATACATGTTGAAGTTGAAAGCAACCGCTGAAACTTATATCTTCCTTTGTGTTGCTTCAAAGCTTTCTACTAAGAATCTATTGCTTTATGAGTTAACTTTATGCAAGTCTTATTGATGCTTGTCTTGAAAGTACTATTCATGAAAAGTCTTTGCTATATGACTCAGTTGTTTAATCATTGTCTTTACTATTGCTTCGAATCACTGCATTCATCTCATATGCTTTACAATAATATGATCAAGATTATGTAAGTAGCATGTCACTTCAGAAATTATTGTTGTTATCGTTTACCTACTCGAGGGCGAGTAGGAACTAAGCTTGGGGATGCTTGATACGTCTCCAACGTATCTATAATTTCTAATGTTCCATGCTAGTTTTATGACAATACCTACATGTTTTGTTCACACTTTATATCGTTTTGATGCATTTTCTGGAACTAACCTATTAACAAGATGCCACAGTGCCAGTTCCTGTTTTCTGCTGTTTTTGGTTCCAGAAAGGCTGTTCGGGCAATATTCTCGGAATTCGACGAAACGAAAGCCAAACATCTTATTTCACCGAGACGGACCAGAAGGGGAGCCGGAGAGGAAGCCCAGGGCCCCCAGATCATAGGGCCGCGCGGGTGCCCCCTGGCCGCGCTGGCCTATGGGGAGGGAGCCCTGTGGCCCCTCTTGCGCCGCCTCTTCGCCTATATAGTCCCTCGCGACGTAAAAACCCTACACCAATTGACGAAACTCCAGAAAGACTCCAGGGACGCCGCCGCCATCGCGAAACTCCGTTTCGGGGGACAGAAGTCTCTGTTCCGGCACGCCGCCGGGACGGGGCATTGCCCCCGGAGTCATCTCCATCGACACCACCGCCATCTTCATCGCCATCGCTGTGTCCTATGATGAGGAGGGAGTAGTTCTCCCCCGAGGCTGAGGGCTCTACCGTAGCTATGTGGTTCATCTCTCTCCCCCATGTGATCTTTTTGTGATCATGAGCTTTGTATCACTATTACTATGTGCTACTCTAGTGATGTTATTAAAGTAGTCTATTCCTCCTCCATGATGTAAGGTTGACAGTGTGTGCATCATGTAGTACTTGGCGTAGGTTATGATTGTAATCTCTTGTAGATTATGAAGTTAACTATTACTATGATAGTATTGATGCGATCTATTCCCCCTTTCATAGCTATTGTTGACAGTGTGTATGCTATGTTAGTACTCGGTCTAAATTGCAACGGTCTATTATGCACTCTAGAGGTTATTTAAATATGAACTCCGAATGTTGTGGAGCTTGTTTACTCCGGCTTGAGGGAGCTCTTGTAGCCCTACACAATGAATGGTGTTTGTTATCCAACAAGAGAGTGTAGAGTAGTTTTATTATGTGATCATTGTTGAGAGTGTCCACTAGTGAAAGTAGGATCCCTAGGCCTTGTTTCCAAATATCGAATCTCCGTTTATTTATTGTTCTACTTGCATGTTTACTTGCTGCCATATTTTATTCAGATTGTTATTACCACTCATATTCATCCATATCACTTGTATTTCACTATCTCTTCGCCGAACTAGTGCACCTATACATCCGACAAGTGTATTAGGTGTGTTGGGGACACAAGAGACTTCTTGTATCGTAATTGCGGGGTTGCTTGAGAGGGATATCTTTGATCTCTACCTCCCTGAGTTCGATAAACCTTGGGTGATTCACTTAAGGGAAACTTGCTGCTGTTCTACAAACCTCTGCTCTTGGAGGCCCAACACTGTCTACAGGAATAGAAGCGTGCGTAGACATCAGCGGCTGGAATAGGAGATCTGGGCCGGTCTCCTCCAGGTCTTGAGGTTGGGGGCTCCTTTGGCTCGAGGTGGGCAGGGGTTTGTGATGATTTGGGGAAAAACGACCTGTCCGGTACCTCTAGTCAAAAAAACGCAAGCGGTAGTACCGCTCGTAAAAGCGGTTGTATCGCTTACCGGTACTTACCCGGTACCTAGGGCGGTAGTACCGTTCTGGGGATAATGTTCAGTTTCGTCAGATAACTGCCCCAAAGCAGTAGTACCGGCCTGGGAAGCGGTAGTACCGGCCTCCAAACTCAAAGACACTCAGATTTTGGTGTAGACTTGTGCTTTTAGACTGAGTTGGCTTGAGAGATAGATGATGGCTTAGGATTAGATGACGGAACTGTCAAGGTACTACCCAACCAAGCTTGCAAGAATCAAAGCAAGAAAAACCAAGCTTGGGTGAATCTCCCATGAAGAAACAAAGAGAAAAGAAGAAATGAAAAACAAAAAGAACAAAAACTCCTCAAGGAGGAGGTTGGTGGCCGAAGCCACCATGTAAGAGTTTGGTAGTGTGAGGTCGCGTAGAGACCAAGGAATCACAACTACAACTCAACATGAAGCTCGAAAGTCACTTAATTGACAAATAACATATGCTTTGGGTTTCTTTATGCATTATGGGGGGAGGGATAGCTCAATAAATTTAAACTGCACTCCCCCTATGTTCATGCGTGCTTTACATCTAGACATATGGCACAAGAGTGGTATAAGTACCCACTTTTGACACAATGTCCGGATGAGAAGCACAAAGGTAGAGAAGCAAACCTTGACGACTATCGGTAGAGAGTGAGACCATTGTCTTGTTGGACTCATTTGGGAAGAATTGAGACTTGGGGTTGCTATACCGTTGGACCCCCTCATATCTTGCTCTTGAGTATGTCTTGTACTTTGCTTGAATTATGAAAGAGTCTTGATGCATTAGCACCCCGGCGAGAATGGACCAAAGGATAGATTCTTGTGAGGTCCCTTGATCTTCATCATGGTTTAGGTCGTCGCCTTGACCCTCATTGTTGTTGATGCCGAACTTTAGGTTGTGGAAGAGGTGATCTAGCACTTGGTTGTCCAATGGAAGAGTCTTGGCCTTGTGGTGTAGATGGCTCCACATGGGTGGAACTTCGTCCTTCCCCGGTACTCATAGAAGGTAGCTTTTGAGATCGGCGAGTGCCAACACCCATCCTTCCTATGGTAACCGGGGGAATTACATCTCCTTTCTCACAAGAAGCACTTCGCTTCCTCCAAAGAGCTT
The DNA here is from genome assembly GCF_022539505.1 of Lolium rigidum. Classification (NCBI taxonomy): domain Eukaryota; kingdom Viridiplantae; phylum Streptophyta; class Magnoliopsida; order Poales; family Poaceae; genus Lolium; species Lolium rigidum. The sequence continues at coordinate 359,999,451 of NC_061514.1, forward strand.
CCATATTCATCGAATGAGTCTCATCACAAAAACACAACCACACAATAGCCTCAAACTCCATCATCATGTTTGAGTGTCTCCAACTAAGGTTTGACTCTCACTTCCGGCAACCCCATGAAGTTGGGGTAAGAATGTGGCTAGGAGTAAAAGATGGATTCCTTCTTTGCCAATGAAGATATCCAGAAAATTGAGCTTGAACTCCAATCCATTGTTGCTCCTTCTTGCAAGGATCATGTTATAGAACTTGCATTGAACTTGTTTGACAACCTCCATGGTTCATTTTCTTCAACGCAATTCCTACAAAACACGATCTCTACACAAGGAAGCAAATTCCATTAGTCCTAGACCGTGGTCTCTTGAAGAGACTAGCTCCACAAGAGAACCACCACATGTTCATTATAGTAGGTACAAAGACCCAAGAGTGTAAAGCAATGAACAAAGAGAACCATACATAGGAGTCTTGACAAGGTAGGACATGATCACCACCTTGTCAAGGCTCCGGTACCTTTAAGCTTGCTTGTATCGTCGTCATGAGAATCGTAGAGATAAGTAGCTTGATGACGACAACGAATTCCTTGCTCCCGGTCATAAGACTTGTGGCTTCAAAACAACCACACCATAAGCACCACCGAGAGCAAGGTCCTTCTTGAATCAAGACTTGGAAATAGGAACCCATTTTTCAATGGGCCCTATCTTGATGCTCCTCTTTATCTTGATCCTCCTTCTTCTCTTCCCCTTTGGCTTTATAGCCGCTCCTTCTTCATTGCAAGAGATGTCATTGGTCTTATCTCTATTCTCAATGACTCCTTCCAAGTATTGCGCTTGAATTTGGAGTCTTTCAATTTTGGACTTCAAACGGTTGACTTCACGAACATGATCCGGATGGGAATGAGTGTTGTCGAATTCTTGAGCCTCTTTCTCCTTGTTCACCCGGAAATGTTCCAACAAAGCTTCTTCTTGAAGGGAATTCATTGTCAATAGTGAGCGCTTTTGTCTTTCCAAGGTGGCAATATCGTCTTCATGATTGCGACAAATATAGTCCTTGCTAGCCCGTTTATATTCCATCAAGGCTTCCTCATACATGGTCTTGATCACCATAAGCTTGTCATTTCTCCTCTTTAGAGTTGCAATTTTGTCCTCATGGTCACAACAAGTTTCCTTTCCTTTACTCAAGCGAAAGTACTCCATCAAGGACTCATTTTGTCTATCATTCACTTCAACTAGCTTGGCCTTGTGTCTCTTTAAAGTGGCAATCTCTTCTTCATGATCACAACATTGCACCTTCTCTTTGCTCAAACGATAGTATTCTTCCAAGGCCTCCTCTTGAGTTGAAATGACTTTCAAGAATTTGGCATTGTGTCTTCTCAAGAAGCAAACTTCGCCAAGGAGCTTGTCACAACATGGATTGGGACCTTCATCTTCTTTCCTAAAGGTTGAAACATCCTTAAGTGACCACTCATGGCTTTCTTCAAGATAAAGCTTCTTAGCCTTGAGATCATCCATCCAACCAAGAGCATAATCTCGGTCCTTGATAAGTTGGGAGATGAGAGAATTGTTGGAGTCCTCAAGAACAAGAGCACTAGCTTCAAGAGACATACGCATGCACACTTCTTCCTCATAAGCTTGAGTGAGAGAGATAAGCTCTAATTCCTCCTTCTTCTCAAGCCTCTCCTTTTCCATCATATAGTCTTGATCTCCTAACTCCAACAAAATCTTTGCCACTAAACAACGAGAAGAGTTGGTGATGAGGTTCTCATTTTGGGAGTCGAAGGGAGAGAGAGTGGAGATGGCAATGGCGGCCACTTCTCCCTCTTTCCCTTTGTCTTCACGCTCATCACCTTCATCGGAGGAATACTCCTCACGTATAATGAAGGCTCTAGACTTCTTGGTGGAGAAGATCTTGGTGTCGTCGTAATTAGAGGAGAACTTGGAGGAGCCTTTGTAGAGAGATCTAAGCTTGCTCTTACGAATAAGTTTTCCACCATTGTCTTCCCTTCTCTCATAGATACAATCCGCAACAAAGTGACTCTTGTTACCGCAATTGTAGCAAGAACTTCCCTTTTGTTCTTCTCTTGGGCTCTTGAAGGAGAGTTTAGTAGAGTCATGAGATGAGTATCTTCTTGGCCTTGAGCTTCGTGTTTTGTTTCCATTCCAAAAACTCTTGGCGGCGAGAGCCTGATGTCTACGGGTGCTTCTATTCTTGTAGACAGTGTTGGGCCTCCAAGAGCAGAGGTTTGTAGAACAGCAGCAAGTTTCCCTTAAGTGGATCACCCAAGGTTTATCGATCTCAGGGAGGAAGAGGTCAAAGATATCCCTCTCAAGCAACCCTGCAACCACAAAGCAAGAAGTCTCTTGTGTCCCCAACACACCTAATAGGTGCACTAGTTCGGCGAAGAGACAGTGAAATACAAGTGGTATGAATGAATATGAGCAGTAGTAACGGCGCCAGAAAAGTGCTTGCTGGTGTGCAGTTGATGGTAGTAATATTGCAGGAAGTACAGATGCAGTAAAACAGTAAACAAACAGCGATAGCAGTATTTAGGAACAAGGCCTAGGGATCATACTTTCACTAGTGTACACTCTCAACATTGATCACATAACAGAATAAATAGATAGATGCTAGACTCTACACCCTCTTGTTGGATGATGAACACCACTAACTGTGTAGGATTACACGAACCCTCAATGCCGGAGTTAACAAGCTCCACAATATTCAATGTTCATATTTAAATAACCTTAGAGTGCATAACGGATCAACATAACCAAACCAAGTACTAACATAGCATGCACACTTGTCACCTTCACACTACGAAAGGAGGAATAAATCACATCAATACTATCATAGCAATAGTTAACTTCATAATCTACAAGAGATCACAATCGAGCCTACGCCAAGTACTACACGATGCACACACTTGTCACCATTACACCGTGCGGGAGGAATAAACTACTTTAATAACATCACTAGAGTAGCACACAGATAAATTGTGATACAAAACACATTGCAATCATAAAGAGATATAAATAAGCACTTCACTATGCCATTCATAACGGTGAATAAGTATTCTCGTGAAATATAGCCTAAGAGACCCACACGGTGCACACACTCGTCACCTTTACACACGTGGGACAAGGAGTCTCCGGAGATCACATAAGTAAAACCCACTTGACTAGCATAATGACATCTAGATTACAAGCATCATCATATGAATCTCAATCATGTAAGGCAGCTCATGAGATTATTGTATTGAAGTACATAGGAGAGAGATGAACCACATAGCTACCGGTACAGCCCCGAGCCTCGATGGAGAACTACTCCCTCCTCATGGGAGACAGCAGCGTTGATGAAGATGGCGGTGGTGTCAATGGAGGAGCCTTCCGGGGGCACTTCCCCGTCCCGGCGGCGTGCCGGAACAGAGACTCCTGTCCCCCAATCTTGGCTTCGCGATGGCGGCGGCTCGGAAGGTTTTCTCTGGTTTCGTCGAACGTGTCGTGGTTTTTAGGTCAGGGACCTTTATATAGGCGAAGAGGCGGAGTCGGAGGGGCGACGAGGCGATGACACACTAGGGGCGCGCCCCCCTAGGGCCGCGCCGGCCTATCATCTGGGGGCCCAGTGGCCCTCCTCTGGCGACTCTCGGGTGTTCTGGAAGCTTCGTGGAAAAATAGGATGCTGGGCGTTGATTTTGTCCAATTCCGAGAATATTTCCTTACTTGGATTTCTGGAACCAAAAACAGCAGAAAACAGCAACTGGCCCTTCGGCATCTCGTCAATAGGTTAGTTCCGGAAAACGCATAATAATGACATAAAGTATGCATAAAACATGTAGATATCATCAATAATGTGGCATGGAACATAAGAAATTATCGATACGTCGGAGACGTATCGGCATCTCCAAGCTTAGTTCCTGCTCGTCCCGAGCAGGTAAACGATAACAAAGATAATTTCCGGAGTGACATGCCATCATAACCTTGATCATACTATTGCAAGCATATGTAATGAATGCAGCGATCAAAACAATGGTAATGACATGAGTAAACAAGCTGAATCATAAAGCAAAGACTTTTCATGAATAGTACTTCAAGACAAGCATCAATAAGTCTTGCATAAGAGTTAACTCATAAAGCAATAAATCAAAGTAAAGGTATTGAAGCAACACAAATGAAGATTAAGTTTCAGCGGTTGCTTTCAACTTATAACATGTATATCTCATGGATAGTTGTCAATGCAAAGAAATATAACAAGTGCAATAAGCAAGTATGTAAGAATCAATGCACAGTTAACACAAGTGTTTGCTTCGTGAGGTGGAGAGAGATAGGTGAACTGATTCAACATAAAAGTAAAAGAAAGGCCCTTCGCAGAGGGAAGCATTGATTGCTATATTTGTGCTAGAGCTTTGGTTTTGAAAACATAAAGAGAGCATAAAAGTAAAGTTTTGAGAGGCGTTTGTTGTTGTCAACGAATGGTAGTGGGCACTCTAACCCCCTTGCGAGACAAACCTTCAAAGAGCGGCTCCCATGAATTATTTTTGTTTTTGGGTGGCACTCCTTCCAACCTTTCTTTCACAAACCGTGGCTAACCGAATCCTCGGGTGCCTACCAACAATCTCATACCATGAAGGAGTGCCTTTTTATTTTAGTTTTATTATGATGACACTCCTCCCCACCTTTGCTTTCTCAAGCCATGGCTAACCGAATCCTTCGGGTGCCGTCCAATAATCACATACCATGGAGGAGTGTCTATTTAGGTTAATTAATTTGGGACTGGGAATCCCATTGCCAGCTCTTTTTGCAAAATTATTGGATAAGCGGATGAAGCCACTAGTCCATTGGTGAAAGTTGCCGAACAAGAATGAAAGATAAACACCACATACTTCCTCATGAGCTATAAAACATTGACACAAATCAGAGGTGATAAATTTTGAATTATTTAAAGGTAGCACTCAAGCAATTTACTTTGGAATGGCGGAGAAATACCATGTAGTAGGTAGGTATGGTGGACACAAATGGCATAGTGGTTGGCTCAAGGATTTTGGATGCATGAGAAGTATTCCCTCTCGATACAAGGTTTAGGCTAGCAAGGTTATTTGAAACAAACACAAGGATGAACCGGTGCAGCAAAACTCACATAAAAGACACATTTTAAACATTATAAGACTGTACACCGTCTTCCTTGTTGTTCAAACTCTTTACTAGAAATTATCTAGACCTTAGAGAGACCAATTATGCAAACCAAATTTTAGCAAGCTCTATGTATTTCTTCATTAATAGGTGCAAAGTATATGATGCAAGAGCTTAAACATGAGCACAACAATTGCCAAGTATCACATTATCCAAGACATTTTACCAATTACTACATGTAGCATTTCCCGTTTCCAACCATATAACAATTTAACGAAGAAGATTCAACCTTCGCCATGAATACTATGGGTAAAGCCTAAGGACATATTTGTCCATATGCAACAGCGGAGCGTGTCTCTCTCCCACACAATGAATTCTAGGATCCATTTTATTCAAACAAAAACAAAAACAAAAACAAACAGACGCTCCAAGTAAAGTACATAAGATGTGACCGAATAAAAATATAGTTTCAAGAGAAGAAACCTGATAAGTTGTCGATGAAGAAGGGGATGCCTTGGGCATCCCCAAGCTTAGATGCTTGAGCTTCTTGAAATATGCAGGGATGAACCACCGGGGCATCCCCAAGCTTAGACTTTTCACTCTTCTTGATCATAGTATATCATCCTCCTCTCTTGACCCTTGAAAACTTGCTCCACACCAAACTCAAAACAAACTCATTAGAGGGTTAGTGCATAATCAAAAACTCACATGTTCAGAGGTGACACAATCATTCTTAACACTTCTGGACATTGCTCAAAGCTACTGGAAGTTAATGGAACAAAGAAATCCATCCAACATAGCAAAAGAAGCAATGCGAAATAAAAGGCAGAATCTGTCAAAACAGAACAGTCCGTAAAGACGAATTTTAAAGGGGCACCAGACTTGCTCAGATGAAAATGCTCAAATTGAATGAAAGTTGCGTACATATCTGAGGATCACTCACGTAAATTGGCATAATGTTCTGAGTTACCTACAGAGAATTAGGCCCAGATTCGTGACAGCAAGAAATCTGTTTCGCGCGAGTAATCCAAATCTAGTATGAACCTTACTATCAAAGACTTTACTTGGCACAACAATGCAACAAAATTAAGATAAGGAGAGGTTGCTACAGTAGTAACAACTTCCAAGACACAAATACAAAATAAAAGTACTGTAAACAAAATAAACACATGGGTTATCTCCCAAGAAGTTCTTTCTTTATAGTCATTAAGATGGGCTCAGCAGTTTTAATGATGCACTCGCAAGAAATAGTAGTTGAAGCAAAAGAGAGCATCAAGAGGCAAATTCAAAACAAATTTAAGTCTAACATGCTTCCTATGCATAGGAGTTTTGTAAATAAACAAGTTCATGAAGAAAAAAGTAACAAGCATAGGAAGATAGAACAAGTGTAGCTTCAAAAATTTCAGCACATAGAGAGGTGTTTTAGTAACATGAAAATTTCTACAACCATATTTTCCTCTCTCATAATAACTTTCAGTAGCAACATGAGCAAACTCAATAATATAACTATCACATAAAGCATTCTTATCATGAGTCTCATGCATAAAATTATTACTCTCCACATAGGCATAATCAATTTTATTAGTTGTAGTGGGAGCAAATTCAACAAAGTAGCTATCATTATTATTCTCATCATCAAATATAGGAGGCATATTGTAATCATAATCAAATTTATCCTCCATAACAGGCGGTACTAAAAGACTTCTATCATTATAATCATCATAAATAGGAGGCAAAGTATCATCAAAGTAAATTTTCTCCTCAATGCTTGGGGGACTAAAAAGATCATGCTCATCAGAACCAGCTTCCCCAAGCTTAGAATTTTCCATATCATTAGCAACAATGGTATTCAAAGTATTCATGCTAATATGTTCCATGGGTTTTTTAATTTTCGCATCAAACCATCCATGTCTTAAATCAGGAAATAGAATAAGAAGCTCATTGTTGTCCATTATGCCAAACTAGTGTAAACAAGAAACAAAAAGATGCAATTGCAGGATCTAAAGGAAATAGCTTCGAGCACACACACAACGGCGCCAGAAAAGTACTTTACCTGGGACCGGAGTATGAATTCCTTTTAGCTTTCCTCCCCGGCAACGGCGCCAGAAAAGTGCTTGATGTCTACGGGTGCTTCTATTCTTGTAGACAGTGTTGGGCCTCCAAGAGCAGAGGTTTGTAGAACAGCGGCAAGTTTCCCTTAAGTGGATCACCCAAGGTTTATCGATCTCAGGGAGGAAGAGGTCAAAGATATCCCTCTCAAGCAACCCTGCAACCACAAAGCAAGAAGTCTCTTGTGTCCCCAACACACCTAATAGGTGCACTAGTTCGGCGAAGAGATAGTGAAATACAAGTGGTATGAATGAATATGAGCGAGTAGTAACGGCGCCGAGAAAAGTGCTTGCTGGTGTGTGGTTGATGGTAGTAATATTGCAGGAAATATAGATGCAGTAAAACAGTAAACAAACAGCGATAGCAATATTTAGGAACAAGGCCTAGGGATCATACTTTAACTAGTGGACACTCTCAACATTGATCACATAACAGAATAAATAGATAGATGCTAGACTCTACACCCTCTTGTTGGATGATGAACACCACTAAGCGTGTAGGATTACACGAACCCTCAATGCCGGAGTTAACAAGCTCCACAATATTCAATGTTCATATTTAAATAACCTTAGAGTGCATAACGGATCAACATAACCAAACCAAGTACTAACATAGCATGCACATCTGTCACCTTCACACTACGAAAGGAGGAATAGATCACATCAATACTATCATAGCAATAGTTAACTTCATAATCTACAAGAGATCACAATCATAGCCTACGCCAAGTACTACATGATGCACACACTGTCACCATTACACCGTGCAGGAGGAATAAACTACTTTAATAACATCACTAGAGTAGCACACGGATAAATTGTGATACAAAACACATTGCAATCATAAAGAGATATAAATAAGCACTTCACTATGCCATTCATAACAGTGAATAAGTATTCTGTGAAATATAGCCTAAGAGACCCACACGGTGCACACACTGTCACCTTTACACACGTGGGACAAGGAGTCTCCGGAGATCACATAAGTAAAACCCACTTGACTAGCATAATGACATCTAGATTACAAGCATCATCATATGAATCTCAATCATGTAAGGCAGCTCATGAGATTATTGTATTGAAGTACATAGGAGAGAGATGAACCACATAGCTACCGGTACAGCCCCGAGCCTCGATGGAGAACTACTCCCTCCTCATGGGAGACAGCAGCGTTGATGAAGATGGCGGTGGTGTCGATGGAGGAGCCTTCCGGGGGCACTTCCCCGTCCCGGCGGCGTGCCGGAACGGAGACTCCTGTCCCCGGATCTTGGCTTCGCGATGGCGGCGGCTCTGGAAGGTTTTCTCTGGTTTCGTCGAACGTGTCGTGGTTTTTAGGTCAGGGACCTTTATATAGGCGAAGAGGCGGAGTCGGAGGGGCGACGAGGCGACGACACACTAGGGGGGCGCGCCCCCCTAGGGCCGCGCCGGCCTATCATCTGGGGGCCCAGTGGCCCTCCTCTGGCGACTCTCGGGTGTTCTGGAAGCTTCGTGGAAAAATAGGATGCTGGGCGTTGATTTCGTCCAATTCCGAGAATATTTCCTTACTAGGATTTCGGAACCAAAAACAGCGAGAAAACGACAAGCTGGCCCTTCGGCATCTCGTCAATAGGTTAGTTCCGGAAAACGCATAATAATGACATAAAGTATGCATAAAACATGTAGATATCATCAATAATGTGGCATGGAACATAAGAAATTATCGATACGTCGGAGACGTATCAGAGCCATGTGTTCATGATAGTTGACCTTGATATCATCCGGACCCCACTCAATGGGATCCTCATCGCTCTCACTATCTCCATACTCCTTCATCTTCAATGCAAAGTTAGGCTTGCGGGTGTTGAGAGCACGAGCAACAAGATCTTCCGCACTCTTCTTAGATATGTCCAAGGCGATGACTTCACTAAGGACCTCATCGGATGTCATAGCACGGAAGGAGGCATTTTGGCGGATGGCCGTCAACTTCACTTCCTCATAAGGGAGGAGAGCGTTGTAGAACTTGCGCTTGATCCAATGGTCATCCACAAACGTTGCTCCAAGATCTTGCATTTGTACGGCAAGAGCGATGAGGCGCCGGTACATTTCTTCGGGGACTCTCCTTCATTCATAACGAAGTTGTCGGCCATATTGTTCACTTCATCGAAACGAGAGCTTTGGATGCTTGCATTTCCGAGGAAGAGCTTGTCAAGTTTATCCCAAGCTTCCTTGGCGGTCTTGAGCGAGCGAATATGAGCGCGATCCTTGGGCGTGACGGCCATGTGAATCATGTTGATGGCGGTGGCATTGAGTTGGTCATCTACCACTTCCCTTCTTGTCAAGTTCATTGGGTCTCGTGGAGAATATCCCTCCTCTATGATACGCCAAAGCTCGGTAGAAGCGCTGCGCACATGGGAACGCATTAAGAATTGCCAATTTTCAAAGTTATTAGATTCAAGAAGCGGTGGTGAACCATGAGTCAAAATGCGAGGCATGGGTATTGGGACATTTACGGTGTAATCACTTGGTTGTGGCACCGCATGATTACCTCTTAATTTTCCCGCAACCAGAGATTCATCCTTCCCTTTTGATGAGGTGTCAACATCCTCAAGATCCTTTTCCCGAGGTGGCTTTGTCGATTGCTCAACAAATCCAACGAGAGGAAAAGTGTTAACTTGTGGTGGGGGAACTTTTACACCTCTATTTGGATCTATGATGGGATTTGGTTTTGGAGTAATCAACTCCATCATCATAGCCTTCAATTGAGATACAATGGATGACTCCAATTTCTTGAGGTCATCCAAAGTAGCCTGAGTATTATCGGCAGTTGATGATGGAGATGATTGCTCACCGGGAAGGACTCCATTCACATTCACCTCTTGATCGGCCATTTCTTAGGCGGTAAAGCCCGAGCAAGAAAACCTCGCTCTGATACCACTTGAATGGATCGTAGCAATCAAGAGGGGGGGTGAATAGACGCTACGTTAAGTTTTAGTCTTTTTCAATTTTTAGTGCAACGGAAGGTAAAGGTGATAGCTTTAGCGATGGCGGTGATCCTACAATGATCCTAGACAACTACAACAAGCAAAGGAATCACACAAGATAGTAAGAGTAAGGAGCGGGACAACCGGAGGGCGCGGAGACGAGGCGAGGTTTGTTTCCCGCAGTTCCTTCCACAATAGGAAGTATGTCTGCGTTGAGGAGGTGCTAGTCTCACACAAGAGACTAGACGGCCACACCACGAAGGAAGGCCTCACCTTCTTCCTCGAGAGAGCTCCATGAAGGTGCTCCCCCTTCTCCACTAAGTCACCGGCCGAGGCGGTGATTCTTTCACAAGGTTGGGGCGAGCTCCACACCACAAGGAGGCTCCCAACAACCCATGGGGCTAGTACAACACCAAGCTAGCCTCCATGGATGCACTTCTTCCAAGATTCCACCATAGGAACTCTACCACCAAGATCCACTAAGGACTACCATGAATTGGTGAAATTTCTCTCGGTAGAACGATAGATCGGGGTCTCCTCCACCACTCCTCAAAGTATGAGCAAGATTGATTGGGTAGGGAGGGAGATCCCCTCAGTTTGAGCTCGGAAAAAATGGAGGAGAGAGAGAGAAGAGCTAAATCGGGCTGGAGAAGAAGGGGCCTTTTTATAGGTCCCTCCAAATCCAACCGTTATGTGCTGTTTTTGCCTAAGCGGTACTACCGCTTCTGGAAAGCGGTACTACCGCTCTGAGTTCGAATCCCCACAGAACTTGTCCACGTGGACACATAGCGGTACTACCGCTCGTGGTACCGCTCGAGGTACCGCAACAGGGTCCAAACCTTACTAGACTCGAAGCGGTACGGGAGCGGTACCACAGCGGTACTGCCGTAACGTGTTACGGTACTTGAGCTCCTGGTACCGGTAGTACCGCTATGGCTAAAACAGCTTTTTCCTCTTTTCCTCTCCTACCATGTTACCTCACGACAGACACACAAAACCAGAAAACCTAAGATCTACGCTTCAGTCTTCCGATCATAGTGTGTTCAGCGAGGGCACCGTACACCTACAAATCCATCAAAGACAATCTTTGTGCACGGTTAGAATTGTTCGAGTGTTGTTATCAAACACACAAAACAAGGGTTATAGATCTTGCTCTTACAATCTCCCCTTTTTGGTGTTTGATGACAACACACTAATTTGCAATAATTCATAGGATATTATGATAAGGTATTTGGTTTGCAAGAGTAGACGAAGCTCCCCTAGATGTGTGCATATTTAGAATATGCATTTGTATACAAATGCACACATCCTAGAGAGAAACTCCCCTAGATTCTACAAACCAAGCATAAGTGCTAAGAAGAACATATGACAAGATCATATAGCACAAGCACACTATGGAGGCAAGTATAAGTGCATATAGGAGAGTTTGGGTGAAACTTTTCATACCTTTGCCTTGAGAAAACCCAAACTCATAATAATGAGAGCCTCCATAGGATTGATGTAGCCAATCAAAGGATAAATAGTGAAGACCATTAAGCTACGAACGATTAAGTCTTAATACAAACCGGGGATCGGGAGATCCACAAATAGAGTAGCAAGCACACATACGAATAAAGTTCCAAATAACTAGGGGAAGATTTTGGTGCCAAGGCCGAAAGAACCAAAAAGAAGCACCAAGCCCTTGGCATCCCCATGCAAATTCCCGTCCTAATAGATCAACTTCTCCCCCTTTGGCATCGAGACACCAAAAAGGGAGAAGGAGCATACTAACGCCCCAAGGGGATCACTCGTCATCATCATCTTCCTCGTCGTCGTCATCTTCATCCTCAACATCTTCCTCCTCCTCATCGTCTTCATCATCGTCGTCTCCATCTTGAGCAAGACCCTTGCCGTGAGGTGGTGGAGAGGGACGAACAATGTACTCGGGGATGGAGTCCTCGGAACTCGACCAAGTAAGCTTGGACTTCCACTCACCGGGAGGTGTGATGTTATCCTCGGAGCCCTCGGAGACAGGGAGCTGCATATGCCTCATCATTGCCTTTTGGCGTTGGCGGATCTTCTTGTTGTCATGGTGAGGTTGATACATCCTATCTTCAAGATCCCTCTTGAAGCAAAAGGACTTCTTGAGGCGAGCGGTGAGCTTGGCGAAGAGGCCCTTGGTCTTGACAGAGTTGGGCACATAGTCGGAATCATCACTATCGGCTTCGTCTTCGTCCTTGTCCTTGGGAGCTCCCTTGCCGAACCTTGGAAGATCATGATTCTTGACAAGAGGACTCTTCTCCTTATGGATAGTGATGTTGGGCCTGCATTGCTCAAGAAGATCTCCACGGCCCGCTCGCTCCCACTTGAGACAAATGAGCCTCATGATGTAGGGAGCATATTGAGGAAGCTTGCGAAGAAATGCACAATCACGCATCTCATGCCAAATGTAGTCCATGACGTCCAGTTGTTTGTCGCGGCCCCTCATCTCATGAGTACGCACAAGAAGGTTCACAAGGAACCCATGCACTTCATCATGGTTGGTGTGCTTGGGGTTGATGGTGCTGCGGTAGATGCGATTCATGATGTCATAGACGGGAAGGAGGCCTTTGGTGCTTCCACACAACATCCTCCCTCGAATGTAGAGATCGGCCATCTTCTCTTTGGCCATTGGCTTGGGCTGTAGGTGGATCTTGAAGACGTTGGTGTCATAGTCATGAAGCTCATATCCAATGCCTCTAGCAAACTCCTCCCACGTGGCCTCCAGCACATGCTCCCTTGTCATCCACTTCAAGGAGCGGAAGCCTCCTTCATCCTCAAGGAACACAACCGTGGCGTAGAATTGGCAAATCACCTCCTTGGAGAAGTTGTGAAAGAAGGTCATCAGAGGCGTAAGACCTTGTTCTTCACATATTTCCACCGCTTCTCCAAAGTACTCGAGGTTGGAGTTGAGCTTGTCCATGTTGATGGAGTATTGGGGGCAACATTTGAACTCCTTGGCCCCATAGACCTCATTGTAGATCCTCTCTTGGTTGACATGATGAAAGTAGTGATTGGGGCATTGACGAGCATTTCTTGGTAGCAAATAAGGATTGGCCCCTCGAACTTCCATGAATTGGCCTTTCTTGATGTCAATCATTGATCTTTGAGGGCCCGTTGCGCCCGCTGTTGTTTCCCTCTGCCGCTTGGTGGTTCTTGCCGGTACAATCTCCTCTTGCTCGTCTTCATCTCGATGACGACGAGAGGGTGGCTTAACCTTACCGCCACCACGGGTCCTAGGTGCTCCTGTGAACAACAAAGGTTTGGGAAGGAATAGGGGATAAGTGCACAAGTCACGAATTTAAGGATCAAAGAGGACACTAACAATCAACATTGGTGAACCTAGTCAAAGAGGTAGTGCCGCAATTTCGAACCGGTAGTACCGCTTGGACCGGTAGTACCGCCCGTGAATGAGCGGTACTACCGCTCAAGCTCAGCACATCGAAATCGAGATTGAGGACATGGCACAGTAGATCATAGTGTCACACATTGTTGCTAGCTAGTATCCCCGTACATGTAGAGCTTCCAAGAGGGCTTCTCCACCGCAAACCTCCATCAAACCCTAGCCTATGCATCTAGGGAGTTCAACACACCCTAGAGAGAGATTAGGGTTCATACCGAAGGACATGGCGGAGAAGAGGGTGGGGAAGCTTCTCCACGGAGGAGATTTGGCCGGCGGCGGCTAGAAGAGGAGATCGGGGCCGGTCTCCTCGAGGTCTTGAGGTTGGGGGCTCCTTTGGCTCGAGGTGGGCAGGGGTTTGTGATGATTTGGGGAAAAACGACCTGCCCGGTACCTATAGTCAAAAAACGCAAGCGGTAGTACCGCTCGTAAAAGCGGTAGTATCGCTTACCGGTACTTACCCGGTACCTAGGGCGGTAGTACCGTTGTGGGGATAATGTTCAGTTTCGTCAGATAACTGTCCCAAAGCGGTAGTACCGGCCTGGGAAGCGGTAGTACCGGCCTCCAAACTCAAAGACACTCAGATTTTGGTGTAGACTTGTGCTTTTAGACTGAGTTGGCTTGAGAGATAGATGATGGCTTAGGATTAGATGACGGAACTGTTAAGGTACTACCCAACCAAGCTTGCAAGAATCAAAGCAAGAAAAACCAAGCTTAGGTGAATCTCCCATGAAGAAACAAAGAGAAAAGAAGAAACGAAAAACAAAAAGAACAAAAACTCCTCAAGGAGGAGGTTGGTGGCTGAAGCCACCGTGTAAGAGTTTGGTAGTGTGAGGTCGCATAGAGACCTAGGACTCACAACTACAACTCAACATGAAGCTCGAAAGTCACTTAATTGACAAATAGCATATGCGTAGAGACCTAGGACTCACAACTACAACTCAACATGAAGCTCGAAACTCAACATGAAGCTCGAAAGTCACTTAATTGACAAATTTTCCAAAGTTCCTTATGAAGCTGAATTGCATAATGTTGATTTTAGAGTTGAACTCTTGCTCCTAATAATCCTTTGCAGCAACATTTGGAGGATCATGAGAGTGAAGTCTTTAGGGAAGAAAGGAATGAGCTTGATGAAATTTTCCTTCGTCAACCTATTCTTAAACATGACTTGCCGGTTGAAGATCTAGGTACAACACCACCGCCAAAGGAAGATCCTGTTTTTGATTTGAAACCGTTGCTCGATAATCTTAAGTATGCTTATATTGATGATAAGAAAACATATCATGTTATTATTAGTGCTAAGCTTTAAGATTTTGAGGAAGAAAGATTATTGGAAATATTGAAGAAACACCGAGGAGCTATTGGCTACACTCTTGATGACTTGAAGGGGATTTCTCCCTCTATTTGCCAACATGCCATCAACATGGAAGATGATGCAAAGCCTGTTGTTGAACATCGGTGTCGTCTAATTCCTAAGATGAAGGATGTGGTAAGGAATGAGGTATTAAAACTCCTTGAAGCTGGTATTATATATCCTATTGCTGATAGTAGATGGGTTAGTCCTGTGCATTGTGTTCCTAAGAAAGGAGGAATAACTGTTGTACCTAATGATAATGATGAGCTCATCCCTCAAAGAGTAGTTGTAGGGTATAGAATGTGCATTGATTTTTGAAAAGTTAATAAAGTTACTAAGAAAGATCATTACCCTTTACCTTTTATTGATCAAATGCTAGAAAGGTTATCTAAAAATACTCATTTCTGTTTTCTTCATGGTTATTCTGGGTTTTCACAAATTGTTGTTAGAGCTAAAGACCAAGAGAAAATCACCTTCACTTGTGCCTATGGAACTTATGCTTATAGGCGTATGCCTTTTGGTTTATGTAATGCTCCTGCTACTTTTCAAAGATGCATGTCTGCTATTTTTCATGGCTTTTGTGAAAAGATTGTAGAGGTATTCATGGATGATTTTTCTGTCTATGGGAATTCTTTTGATAATTGTTTGCAAAACCTTGATAAAGTTATGCAGAGATGTGAAGAAACTAACCTTGTTCTTAATTGGGAGAAATGTCACTTTATGGTTAATGAAGGAATTTTATTGGGAAATAAAATTTCTGAGAGAGGTATTGAAGTTGATAGAGCTAAAGTTGAAGCAATTGAGAAGATGCCCTATCCTAGGGATGTTAAAGGTATTCGTAGTATTCTTGGTCATGCTGGTTTTTATAGGAGATTTATTAAAGATTTCTCTAAAATTTCAAAGCCTCTTACTAATCCTCTTCAAAAAGATGTACCTTTTGTTTTTGATGATGATTGTAAGGAAGCTTTTGAAACTCTAAAGAAAGCCTTAACAACTGCTCCTGTAGTTGAACCTCCCGATTGGAATTTACCTTTTGAAATTATGTGTGATGCTAGTGATTTTGATGTAGGTGCTGTTCTTGCACAGCAAGTAGATAAAAAATTGAATGTTATTTATTATGCTAGTAAAACTCTTGATGCTGCTCAAAGAAATTATGCTACAACTGAAAAGAATTATTAGCTGTAGTTTTTGCTTGTGACAAGTTTAGACCTTATATTGTTGATTCAAAAGTCACAATTCATACTGATCATGCTGCAATTAGGTACCTTATGGAAAAGAAAGATGATAAACCAAGGCTTATTAGATGGGTGCTTCTTTTGCAAGAATTTGATTTACATATTGTAGATAGGAAATGTGCTGATAATCATGTTGCTGATAATTTGTCTAGATTGGAAAATATTGCTTATGATCCTGTTCCTGTTAATGATAGTTTTCCAAATGAACAATTGGCTGTAATAAATGTCAGTTCGCGAGATAGTCCTTGGTATGCTGATTATGCTAACTTTATTGTTTCCAGGTACTTGCCTCCAACCTTTTCAGCTCAGCAAAGGAGGAAATTCTTTTATGACTTGAGGCATTATTTTTGGGATGACCCACACTTATATAAAGAAGGAGTGGATGGTGTTATGCGAAGATGTGTCCCCGAATATGAACAACAAGAGATATTGAGTAAGTGTCATGGTAGTGTTTACGGAGAACATCACGCCGGAGATAGAACCGCACAAAAGGTTCTACAGTCAGGTTTTTATTGGCCAACTCTCTTTAAAGATGCAAGAAAGTTTATTTTATCTTCTGATGAATGTCAAAGAGTTGGTAATATCTCTAGACGCAATGAAATGCATATGAATTATACTCTTGTTATTGAACCATTTGATTGTTGGGGATTTGACTTCATGGGTCCTTTCCCTTCTTCAGAAGGTAACACTCATATACTTGTTCCTGTTGATTATGTTACTAAATGGGTGGAAGCCATACCCACAAAAAGTGCTGATGGTGAGACCTCTTTGAAAATGCTTTTAGATGTTATTTTTCCTAGGTTTGGAGTACCTAGATATCTTATGACTGATGGAGGTTCTCATTTTATTCATGGTGGTTTTAGAAAACTCTTGCTAAATATGGTATTAATCATAGAATTGCTTCAGCTTATTGATACGCGTACAGCACGCGTCCGTTGGGAACCCCAAGAGGAAGGTGTGATGCGTACAGCGGCAAGTTTTCCCTCAGTAAGAAACCAAGGTTTATCGAACCAGTAGGAGCCAAGAAGCACGTCGAAGGTTGATGGCGGCGGGATGTAGTGCGGCGCAACACCAGGGATTCCGGCGCCAACGTCGAACCTGCACAACACAACCAAAGTACTTTGCCCCAACGAAACAACGAGGTTGTCAATCTCACCGGCTTGCTGTAACAAAGGATTAGATGTATAGTGTGGATGATGATTGTTTGCATAAAACAGTAGAACAGGTATTGCAGTAGATTGTATTCAATGTAAAAGAATGGACCGGGGTCCACAGTTCACTAGAGGTGTCTCTCCCATAAGATAAATAGCATGTTGGGTGAACAAATTACAGTCGGGCAATTGTCAAATAGAGAGAGCATGACAATGCACATACATGATATGATAAGTATAGTGAAATTTAATTGGGCATTATGACAAAGTACATAGACCGCTATCCAGCATGCATCTATGCCTAAAAAGTCCACCTTCAGGTTATCATCCGAACCCCTTCCGGTATTAAGTTGCAAACAACAGACAATTGCATTAAGTATGGTGCGTAATGTAATCAATAACTACATCCTCGGACATAGCATCAATGTTTTATCCCTAGTGGCAACAGCACATCCACAACCTTAGAACTTTCGTCACATCGTCCCAGCATTTAATGGAGGCATGAACCCACTATCGAGCATAAATACTCCCTCTTGGAGTTAAGAGTAAAAACTGGCCGAGCCTCTACTAATAACGGAGAGCATGCAAGATCATAAACAACACATAGGTAATAGATTGATAATCAACATAACATAGTATTCTCTATCCATCGGATCCCGACAAACACAACATATAGCATTACAGATAGATGATCTTGATCATGTTAGGCACCTCACAAGATCCGACAATGAAGCACATGAGGAGAAGACGACCATCTAGCTACTGCTATGGACCCATAGTCCAGGGGTGAACTACTCACTCATCACTCCGGAGGCGACCATGGCGGTGAAGAGTCCTCCGGGAGATGATTCCCCTCTCCGGCAGGGTGCCGGAGGCGATCTCCCGAATCCCCGAGATGGGATTGGCGGCGGCGGCGTCTCTGGAAGGTTTTCCGTATCGTGGCTCTCGGTACTGGGGGTTTCGCGACGAAGACTATATGTAGGCGGAAGGGCGGAGTCGGGAGAGTCACGGGGGGCCCACACGCTAGGGCCGCGCGGGCCCCCTCTAGGCCGCGCCGCCCTAGTGTGGTGGCGCCCCGTGGCCCCACTTCGTCTCCCCTCCGGTCTTCTGGAAGCTTCGTGTAAAAATAGGCCCCTGGGCATTGATTTCGTCCAATTCCGAGAATATTTCCTTACTAGGATTTCTGAAACCAAAAACAGCAGAAAACAAGAACTGGCTCTTCGGCATCTCGTTAATAGGTTAGTGCCGGAAAATGCATAAATACGACATATAATGTGTATAAAACATGTAGATATCATCAATAATGTGGCATGGAACATAAGAAATTATCGATACGTCGGAGACGTATCAGCATCCCCAAGCTTAGTTCCTGCTCGTCCCGAGCGAGTGAACGATAACGAAGATAATTTCCGGAGTGACATGCCATCATAACCTTGATCATACTATTGTAAGCATATGTAATGAATGCAGCGATCAAAACAATGGTAATGACATGAGTAAACAAATGAATCATAAAGCAAAGACTTTTCATGAATAGTACTTCAAGACAAGCATCAATAAGTCTTGCATAAGAGTTAACTCATAAAGCAATAAATCAAAGTAAAGGTATTGAAACAACACAACGGAAGATTAAGTTTCAGCGGTTGCGTTCAACTTATAACATGTATATCTCATGGATATTGTCAATGTAAAGTAATATAACAAGTGCAATATGCAAGTATGTAGGAATCAATGCACAGTTCACACAAGTGTTTGCTTCTTGAGGTGGAGAGAGATAGGTGAACTGACTCAACATAAAAGTAAGAGAAAGGCCCTTCGCAGAGGGAAGCATTGATTGCTATATTTGTGCTAGAGCTTTGGTTTTGAAAACAAGAAACAATTTTGTCAACGGTAGTAATAAAGCATATGTATCATGTAAATTATATCTTACAAGTTGCAAGCCTCATGCATAGTATACTAATAGTGCCCGCACCTTGTCCTAATTAGCTTGGATTACCGGGATTATCGCAATACACATGTTTTAACCAAGTGTCACAAAGGGGTACCTCTATGCCGCATGTACAAAGGTCTAAGGAGAAAGCTCGCATTTGGATTTCTCGCTTTTGATTATTCTCAACTTAGACATCCATACCGGGACAACATAGACAACAGATAATGGACTCCTCTTTAATGCATAAGCATGTAGCAACAATTAATGTTCTCATATGAGATTGAGGATATATGTCCAAAACTGAAACTTCCACCATGATTCATGGCTTTAGTTAGCGGCCCAATGTTCTTCTCTAACAATATGCATGCTCTAACCATTAAATGAGTGGTAAATCTCCCTTACTTCAGACAAGACGGACATGCATAGCAACTCACATGATATTCAACAAAGGGTAGTTGATGGCGTCCCCAGGAACATGGTTATCGCACGACAAGCAACTTAATAAGAGATAAAGTGCATAAGTACATATTCAATACCACAATAGTTTTTAAGCTATTTGTCCCATGAGCTATATATTGCAAAGGTAAAGAATGGAAATTTTAAAGGTAGCACTCAATAAATTTACTTTGGAATGGCGGAGAAATACCATGTAGTAGGTAGGTATGGTGGACACAAATGGCATAGTGGTTGGCTCAAGGATTTTGGATGCATGAGAAGTATTCCCTCTCGATACAAGGTTTAGGCTAGCAAGGTTATTTGAAACAAACACAAGGATGAACCGGTGCAGCAAAACTCACATAAAAGACACATTGTAAACATTATAAGACTCTACACCGTCTTCCTTGTTGTTCAAACTCAATACTAGAAATTATCTAGACTTTAGAGAGACCAAATATGCAAACCAAATTTTAGCAAGCTCTTTGTATTTCTTCATTAATGGGTGCAAAGTATATGATGCAAGAGCTTAAACATGAGCACAAAAATTGCCAAGTATCAAATTATTCAAGAAATTTTAGAATTACTACATGTAGCATTTCCCGATTCCAACCATATAACAATTTAACGAAGAAGATTCAACCTTCGCCATGAATACTATGAGTAAAGCCTAAGGACATATTTGTCCATATGCAACAGCGGAGCGTGTCTCTCTCCCACACAATGAATGCTAGGATCCATTTTATTCAAACAAAAACAAAAACAAAAACAAACCGACGCTCCAAGCAAAGCACATAAGATGTGATGGAATAAAAATATAGTTTCGGGGAGGAACCCGATAATGTTGTCGATGAAGAAGGGGATGCCTTGGGCATCCCCAAGCTTAGACGCTTGAGTCTTCTTAAAATATGCAGGGATGAACCACCGGGGCATCCCCAAGCTTAGAGCTTTCACTCTCCTTGATCATATTGTATCATCTCCTCTCTTGATCCTTGAAAACTTCCTCCACACCAAACTCGAAACAACTCATTAGAGGGTTAGTGCATAATAAAAATTCACATGTTCAGAGGTGACACAATCATTCTTAACACTTCTGGACATTGCACAAAGCTACTGGACATTAATGGAACAAAAAAATTCATCCATCATAGCAAAAGAGACAATGCGAAATTAAAGGCAGAATCTGTCAAAACAGAACAGTCCGTAAAGATGGATTTTATTGAGGCACCAGACTTGCTCAAATGAAAATTCTCAAATTGAATGAAAGTTGCGTACATATCTGAGGATCACGCACGTAAATTGGCATATTTTTGTGAGCTACCTACAGAGAGGCAGGTCGAAATTCGTGACAGCAAAGAAATCTGTTTCTGCGCAGTAATCCAAATCTAGTATGAACCTTACTATCAACGATTTTGCTTGGCACAACAAAGCACAAAACTAAGATAAGGAGAGGTTGCTACAGTAGTAAACAACTTCCAAGACTCAAATATAAAATAAAAATATTGTAGTAAAAACATGGGTTGTCTCCCATAAGCGCTTTTCTTTAACGCCTTTCAGCTAGGCGCAGAAAGTGTGTATCAAGTATTATCGAGAGACGATGCATCGACAGCGGGGTTTGGAGTTTTCTCAACCATGCATAGTATTTTGGATACATAGGTTTCAGCGGCTCCCTTTTCATTAGTCTTGGGCTTGCTACTCTCATCAAACAAATTTTCAGGAACAAGCCAAGCATAATTATCATCTAGAGCTTCATGCATCGCTAGGAGCTTACATGGTATTGGTGCTTTAATCTCCCCACCATCATTAACACTATTGGTGTACTTAATTCTATCCATATCCATTTTTTCAAGTGTTCTTTTAAAATCGGTGATCGTACCAAGCCTCTCATGCTTACTAAAAACTTTTCTAGCTTCTTTAGCTATATCCGCAAATTCTCGCACTAAGACTTTTAGAACAAAATCTCTCTTCTCTCCCCGCTCCATATCGGAAAGTGTAAGAAACATGTGTTGTATCATGGGGTTGAGACTAATAAATCTAGCTTCCATCATGCGTACCAAACAAACAGAGGCATCTTCATAAGTAGGGACAGCTTTTGCAAGGGGTATATCTTTAAGATCTTCATGCATACTAACATGGGTGAAAAATTCTTCTATATTATCTCTTCCAATTATAGACCCTTGTCCCACAGGTATATCTTTTACAGTAAAATTAAAAGGAAACATGTTGAAATAAGTAAAGCAAATGCAAGTAACTAATTTTTTTGTGTTTTTGTTGTAAAGTGTAAGACAGTAAATAAAGTAAAGCTAGCAACTAATTTTTTTGTGTTTTAATATAATGCAGCAAACAAAAAAGTAAATAAAATAAAGCAAGACAAAAACAAAGTAAAGAGATTGGATTGTGGAGACTCCCCTTGCAGCGTGTCTTGATCTCCCCGGCAACGGCGCCGGAAAAGAGCTTGATACGCGTACGGCACGCGTCCGTTGGGAACCCCAAGAGGAAGGTGTGATGCGTACGGCGGCAAGTTTTCCCTCGATAAGAAACCAAGGTTTATCGAACCAGTAGGAGCCAAGAAGCACGTCGAAGGTTGATGGCGGCGGGATGTAGTGCGGCGCAACACCGGGGATTCCGGCGCCAACGTGGAACCCGCACAACACAACCAAAGTACTTTGCCCCAACGAAACAGCGAGGTTGTCAATCTCACCGGCTTGTCTGTAACAAAGGATTAGATGTATAGTGTGGATGATGATTGTTTGCGGAAAACAGTAGAACAAGTATTGCAGTAGATTGTATTCAATGTAAAAGAATGGACCGGGGTCCACAGTTCACTAGAGGTGTCTCTCCCATAAGATAAATAGCATGTTGGGTGAACAAACTACAGTCGGGCAATTGAAAAATAGAGAGAGCATGACAATGCACATACATGATATGATAAGTATAGTGAGATTTAATTGGGCATTACGACAAAGTACATAGACCGCTATCCAGCATGCATCTATGCCTAAAAAGTCCACCTTCGAGTTATCATCCGAACCTCTTCCGGTATTAAGTTGCAAACAACGGACAATTGCATTAAGTATGGTGCGTAATGTAATCAATAACTACATCCTCGGACATAGCATCAATGTTTTATCCCTAGTGGCAACAAGCACATCCACAACCTTAGAACTTTCTCGTCACCGTCCCGCGATTTAATGGAGGCATGAACCCACTATCGAGCATAAATACTCCCTCTTGGAGTTAACGAGTAAAAACTTGGCCGAGCCTCTACTAATAACGGAGAGCATGCAAGATCATAAACAACACATAGGTAATAGATTGGTAATCAACATAACATAGTATTCTCTATCCATCGGATCCCGACAAACACAACATATAGCATTACAGATAGATGATCTTGATCATGTTAGGCAGCTCACAAGATCCGACAATGAAGCACATGAGGAGAAGACGACCATCTAGCTACTGCTATGGACCCATAGTCCAGGGGTGAAGTACTCACTCATCACTCCGGAGGCGACCATGGCGGTGAAGAGTCCTCCGGGAGATGATTCCCCTCTCCGGCAGGGTGCCGGAGGCGATCTCCTGAATCCCCCGAGATGGGATTGGCGGCGGCGGCGTCTCTGGAAGGTTTTCCGTATCGTGGCTCTCGGTACTGGGGGTTTCGCGACGAACACTGTATGTAGGCGGAAGGGCGGAGTCGGGAGAGTCACGGGGGCCCCACACGCTAGGGCCGTGCGGGCCCCCTCTAGGCCGCGCCGCCCTAGTGTGGCGGCGCCCCGTGGCCCCACTTCGTCTCCCCTCCGGTATTCTGGAAGCTTCGTGTAAAAATAGGCCCCTGGGCGTTGATTTCGTCCAATTCCGAGAATATTTCCTTACTAGGATTTCTGAAACCAAAAACAGCAGAAAACAGCAACTGGCTCTTCGGCATCTCGTTAATAGGTTAGTGCCGGAAAATGCATAAATACGACATATAATGTGTATAAAACATGTAGATATCATCAATAATGTGGCATGGAACATAAGAAATTATCGATACGTCGGAGACGTATCACTTATCATCCCCAAACTAGTGGGCAAGTAGAATTATCAAACAGAGAAATTAAATCTATCTTGCAAAATACTGTTAATAAATCTAGGAAAAATTGGGCTAGTAAGTTGAAGGAAGCGTTGTGGGCTTATAGAACTGCTTATAAAAATCTTATGGGTATGTCTCCTTATAAAATGGTTTATGGAAAAGCTTGTCATTTACCTTTAGAACTAGAGCCCAAAGCTTATTGGGCTGTAAGAGAACTTAATAAAGATTTTAAACTTGCCGGTAAGAAAAGGTTGCTACAATTGAGTTCTCTAGATGAATGGAGAAGTGAAGCTTATGAAAATGCTAAACTTTTTAAGGAGAAAGTTAAGAAATTGCATGATAGAAGAATTATTAAAAGAGAATTTAATATTGGAGATAAAGTCCTATTGTATCAGTCTCGTCTCAGATTTTTTGCAGGGAAATTACTCTCAAAATGGGAAGGACCATATGTCATTGTGGAGGTGTATCGTTCAGGGGCAATAAAAATTGCTTCGCTGAAAGGTGATGCAACACAAGTGGTGAATGGACAAAGACTCAAACATTATATTTCTGGAGATTCTTATAATGAAGATGTTGATGTTATTTGAGTGGTGACTCCGGAAACTTTCATCAAAGATCAAATTGATAGTTCTGCAGAGTTCGACTTCGAATAGGTAACAGTTTTGGTAATAAAAAGTCCGCGTTTAACTTTCCGAACAATGTTTTTGCTATTTTTAGAAAATATGAAAAATTACGACATCGAATCGGAGCGGAGGAGACGCACGAGGGCGCGTCCCCACGTGGTGGCGCGGGCCCCACCCTGGCCGCGCCGCAATATGGGGACGGCTCCTCGGAGTCCCTCTCCCACTCGAGTTCGATCTGGTACTTTCCTTTCGTCGTGAAATTTTTTGTTATATAATCCCCCGGATCCCCCGAGGTTCGTATATCGTCTTCTCGTCGTGTTTTGTTTCGAGCTGTTTTCTGCGAGATATTGTTTTCAGATCTAGAGCCACCATGTCTTCGTCGGGAACTCCGAATGACAGCTTCTTTGAGAACATCATCAACCCGTATATGAACGAGCTGAAGATGCATCCTGATACGTCTCAAACGTATCTATAATTTCTTATGTTCCATGCTAGTTTTATGACAATACTCACATGTTTTATACACACTTTACATCATTTATATGCATTTTCCGGCACTAACCTATTAACGAGATGCCGAAGTGCCGGTTCTCGTTTTACTGCTGTTTTTGGTTTCAGAAATCCTACAAAGGAAATATTCTCGGAATTGGACGAAATCAACGCCCAGGGTCTTATTTTTCCACGGAGCTTCCAGAAGACCGAAGAGCATACGAAGTGGGGCCACGAGGTGGCCAAACCACAAGGCGGCGCGGCCAAGGAGGGGCCCGCGCCGGCCTGTGGTGTGGGCCCCTCGTGCCTCCTCCGACTCTGCCCTTCCGCCTACTTATACTCTCCGTCGCGAAAACCCTATTACCGAGAGCCACGATACGGAAAAGTTCCAGATACGCCGCCGCCGCCAATCCCATCTCGGGGGATTTAGGAGATTGCCTCCGACACCCTGCCGGAGAGGGGAATCATCTCCCGGAGGACTCTACATCACCATGATCGCCTCCGGACTGATGTGTGAGTAGTTCATCCTTGGACTATGGGTCCATAGCAGTAGCTAGATGGTTGTCTTCTCCTCATTGTGCTATCATGTTAGATCTTGTGAGCTGCCTATCATGATCAAGATCATCTATTTGTAATGCTACATGTTGTGTTTGTTGGGATCCGATGAATATGGAATACTATGTCAAGTTGATTATCAATCTATCATATATGTGTTGTTTATGATCTTGCATGCTCTCCGTTGCTAGTAGAGGCTCTGGCCAAGTTGATTCTTGTGACTCCAAGAGGGAGTATTTATGCTCGATAGTGGCTTCATGCCTCCATTGAATGCGGGACGAGTGACGGAAAGTTCTAAGGTTGTGGATGTGCTTGTTGCCACTAGGGATAAAACATCAATGCTTTGTCTAAGGATATTTGTGTTGATTACATTACGCACCATACTTAATGCAATTGTACGTTGTTTGCAACTTAATGCTGGAAGGGGTGCGGATGCTAACCCGAAGGTGGACTTTTAGGCATAGATGCATGCTTGGATAGCGGTCTATGTACTTTGTCGTAATGCCACGATTAAATCTCATAGTAGTCATCATGATATGTATGTGCATTGTTATGCCCTCTCTATTTGTCAATTGCCCAACCGTAGTTTGTTCACCCAACATGCTATTTCTTATCGGAGAGACACCACTAGTGAACTGTGGACCCCGGTCCATTCTTTTACATCTGAAATACAATCTATCGCAAACTCGTTCTCTCGTTGTTCATCGCAAACAAACATCATTTTCCACACCATACATTTAATCCTTTGTTTACGACAAGCCGGTGAGATTGACAACCTCATCTGTTACGTTGGGGCAAAGTATTTTGATTGTGTTGTGCAGGTTCCACGTTGGCGCCGGAATCCCTGGTGTTGCGCCGCACTACACTCCGTCACCAACAACCTTCACGTGGCCCTTGACTCCTACTGGTTCGATAAACCTTGGTTTCTTACTGAGGGAAACTTGCTGCTGTACGCATCACACCTTCCACTTGGGGTTCCCAACGGGCGTGTGCTCTACGCGTCATCAAGCTAAATTTCTGGCGCCGTTGCCGGGGAGATCAAGACACGCTGCAAGGGGAGTCTCCCACATCCAATCTCTTTACTTTGTTTTTGTCTTGCTTTACTTTACTTTATTTACTGCTTTGTTTGCTCTCTATATCAAAAATACAAAAAATTAGTTACTTGCATTACTTTATTTATTGTCTTGTTTGCGTTCTCTATATTAAAAACACAAAAAAAATTAGTTACTTGCATTTACTTTACCTTATTTAGTTTGCTTTACTTATTTTTATTACTGCTAAAATGGGTACTCCTGAGAATACTAAGTTGTGTGACTTCACTAGCACAAATAATAATGATTTTCTATGCACACCTATTGCTCCACCTGCTACTGCAGCAGAATTTTATGAAAGTAAACCTGCTTTACTAAATCTTGTTATGAGAGAGCAATTTTCTGGTGTTAGTTCTGATGATGTTGCTTCCCATCTTAATAATTTTGTTGAACTTTGTGAAATGCAAAAGTATGAGGATGTAGATGGTGACATTATAAAATTGAAATTGTTTCCTTTCTCCTTAAGAGGAAGAGCTAAAGATTGGTTGCTATCTTTGCCTAAAAATAGTATTGATTCATTTTATTGCTAGATATTATCCT
>NC_061514.1:360026632-360079599 GCF_022539505.1 Lolium rigidum
GTTCGTTTTGACAGATTCTGCCTTTTATTTTGCATTGCCTCTTTTGCTATGTTGGATGAATTTCTTTGATCCATTAATGTCCAGTAGCTTTATGCAATGTCCGAAGTGTAAAGAATGATTGTGTCACCTCTGAACATGTGAATTTTTATTATGCACTAACCCTCTAATGAGTTGTCTCGAGTTTGGTGTGGAGGAAGTTTTCAAGGATCAAGAGAGGAGTATGATGCAATATGATCAAGGAGAGTGAAAGCTCTAAGCTTGGGGATGCCCCGGTGGTTCACCCCTGCATATTCTAAGAAGACTCAAGCGTCTAAGCTTGGGGATGCCCAAGGCATCCCTTTCTTCATCGACAACATTATCAGGTTCCTCCCCGAAACTATATTTTTATTCCATCACATCTTATGTGCTTTGCTTGGAGCGTCGGTTTGTTTTTGTTTTTTGTTTTGTTTGAATAAAATGGATCCTAGCATTCACTTTATGGGAGAGAGACACGCTCCGCTGTAGCATATGGACAAATATGTCCTTAGGCTCTACTCATAGTATTCATGGCGAAGTTTCTTCTTCGTTAAATTGTTATATGGTTGGAATTGGAAAATACTACATGTAGTAACTCTAAAATGTCTTGGATAATTTGATACTTGGCAATTGTTGTGCTCATGTTTAAGCTCTTGCATCATATACTCTGCACCCATTAATGAAGAAATACTTAGAGCTTGCTAATTTGGTTTGCATATTTGGTTTCTCTAGAGTCTAGATAACATCTAGTATTGAGTTTTGAACAACAAGGAAGACGGTATGGAGTCTTATAATGTTTACCATATGTCTTTTATGTGAGTTTTGCTGTACCGTTCATCCTTGTGTTTGTTTCAAATAACCTTGCTAGCCTAAACCTTGTATCGAGAGGGAATACTTCTCATGCATCCCAAATACTTGAGCCAACCACTATGCCATTTGTGTCCACCATACCTACCTACTACATGGTATTTATCCGCCATTCCAAAGTAAATTGCTTGAGTGCTACCTTTAAAATTCCATCATTCACCTTTGCAATATATAGCTCATGGGACAAATAGCTTAAAAAAACTATTGTGGTATTGAATATGTACTTATGCACTTTATCTCTTATTAAGTTGCTTGTTGTGCGATAACCATGCTTACGGGGACGCCATCAACTATTCTTTGTTGAATATCATGTGAGTTGCTATGCATGTCCGTCTTGTCTGAAGTAAGAGAGATCTACCACCTTTATGGTTGGAGCATGCATATTGTTAGAGAAGAACATTGGGCCGCTAACTAAAGCCATGATTCATGGTGGAAGTTTCGGTTTTGGACATATATCCTCAATCTCATATGAGAATAATAATTGTTGCCACATGCTTATGCATTAAAGAGGAGTCCATTATCCGTTGTCCATGTTGTCCCGGTATGGATGTCTAAGTTGAGAATAATCAAAAGCGAGAAATCCAAAATGCGAGCTTTCTCCTTAGACCTTTGTACAGGCGGCATGGAGGTACCCCATTGTGACACTTGGTCAAAACATGTGCATTGCAAAGATCCGGTAGTCCAAGTTAATTAGGACAAGGTGCGGGCACTATTAGTATACTATGCATGAGGCTTGCAACTTGTAAGATATAATGTACATAACTCATATGCTTTATTACTACCGTTGACAAAATTGTTTCATGTTTTCAAAATAAAAGCTCTAGCACAAATATAGCAATCGATGCTTTCCTCTTTGAAGGACCATTCTTTTACTTTTATGTTGAGTCAGTTCACCTATCTCTCTCCACCTCAAGAAGCAAACACTTGTGTGAACTGTGCATTGATTCCTACATACTTGCATATTGTACTTGTTATATTACTCTATGTTGACAATTATCCATGAGATATACATGTTACAAGTTGAAAGCAACCGCTGAAACTTAATCTTCCTTTGTGTTGCTTCAATACCTTCACTTTGATTTATTGCTTTATGAGTTAACTCTTATGCAAGACTTATTAATACTTGTCTTGAAGTACTATTCATGAAAAGTCTTTGCTTTATGATTCACTTGTTTACTCATGACATTACCATTGTTTTGATCGCTGCATTCACTACATATGTTTACAAATAGTATGATCAAGGTTATGATGGCATATCACTTCAGAAATTATCTTTGTTATCGTTTTACCCGCTCGGGACGAGCGAGAACTAAGCTTGGGGATGCTTGATACGTCTCCAACGTATTGATAATTTCTTATGTTCTATGCCATATTATTGATGATACCTACTTGTTTTATTCACACTTTATGTCATATTCGTGCATTTTCGGAACTAACCTATTAACAAGATGCCGAAGTGCCGGTTCTCGTTTTCTGCTGTTTTTGGTTTCGTAAATCCTAGTAACGAAATATTCTCGGAATTGGACGAAACGAAGACCCAGGGGCCTATTTTTCCACGGAGCTTCCAGAAGACCGAAGAGCATACGAAGAGGGTCCACGAGGTGGCGACACCACAAGGCGGCGCGGCCAAGGAGGGGCCCGCGCCGCCCTATGGTGTGGGCCCCTCGTCAGGCCCCCGACTCTGCCCTTCCGCCTACTTAAAGCCTTCGTCGCGAAACCCCTGATGCGAAAAACCACGATACGGAAAACCTTACCGAGACGCCGCCGCCGCCGATCCCATCTCGGGGATTACGGAGATCTCCTCCGGCACCCTGCCGGAGAGGGGATTCCTCTCCCGGAGGACTCTACACCGCCATGGTTGCCTCCGGAGTGATGAGTGAGTAGTTCACCCCCGGACTATGGGTCCATAGCAGGTAGCTAGATGGTTGTCTTCTCCTCATTGTGCTTCATTGTTGGATCTTGTGAGCTGCCTAACATGATCAAGATCATCTATCCGTAATTCTATATGTTGTGTTTGTCGGGATCCGATGGATAGAGAATACCATGTCATGTTAATTATCAAGTTATTACATATGTGTTGTTTATGATCTTGCATGCTCTCCGTTACTAGTAGAGGCTCTGGCCAAGTTTTTGCTTTTAACTCCAAGAGGGAGTATTTATGCTCGATAGTGGGTTCATGCTCGCATTGACACTGGGACAGTGACGAGAAAGTTCTAAGGTTGTGTTGTGCTGTTGCCACTAGGGATAAAACATTGGCGCTATGTCCGAGGATGTAGTTGTTGATTACATTACGCACCATACTTAATGCAATTGTCTCGTTGTTAGCAACTTAATACTTGGAGGGGTTCGGACGATAACTTCGAAGGTGGACTTTTTAGGCATAGATGCAGTTGGATGGCGGTCTATGTACTTTGTCGTAATGCCCAATTAAATCTCACTATACTTATCATGTCATGTATGTGCATTGTTATGCCCTCTCTATTTGTCAATTGCCCGACCGTAATTTGTTCACCCAACATGCTTTTATCTTATGGGAGAGACACCTCTAGTGAGCTGTGGACCCCGGTCCATTCTTTAATACCGAAATACAAATCTGCTCGCAATACTTGTTTTTACTGTTTTCTCTCGCAAACAATCATCTTCCACACAATACGGTTAATCCTTTGTTACAGCAAGCCGGTGAGATTGACAACCTCACTTGTTTCGTTGGGGCAAAGTACTTTGGTTGTGTTGTGCAGGTTCCACGTTGGCGCCGGAATCCCTGGTGTTGCGCCGCACTACATCCCGCCGCCATCAACCTTCAACGTGCTTCTTGGCTCCTCCTGGTTCGATAAACCTTGGTTTCTTTCTGAGGGAAAACTTGCTGCTGTGCGCATCATACCTTCCTCTTGGGGTTGCCCAACGAACGTGTGAAATACACGCCATCATTGTGCCAAGTAAAGTCTTTGATAGTAAAGCCAATACTAGATTTGGATTGCTGCGCAGAAACAGATTTCTTGCTGTCACGAATTTCGACCTGACTCTCTGTAGGTAGCTCAGAAAAATCTGCCAATATACGTGCGTGATCCTTAGATATTTACGCAACTTTCATTAAATTTGGGCATTTTCATCTGAGCAAGTCTGGTGCCACTTTAAAATTCGTCTTTACGAACTGTTCTGTTTTGACAGATTCTGCCTATTATTTCGCATTGCCTGTTTTGCTATGTTAGATGGATTTCTTTGTTCCATTAACTTTCAGTAGCTTTGTGCAATGTCCAGAAGAGTTAAGAATGATTATGTCACCTCTGAATATATGAATTATGCACTGACCCTCTAATGAGTTTGTTTCGAGTTTGGTGTGGAGGAAGTTTTCAAGGGTCAAGAGAGGGGGATGATACAATATGATCAAGAAGAGTGAAAAGTCAAAGCTTGGGAATGCCCCCGTGGTTCATCCTCGCATATTTTAAGAAGACTCAAGCGTCTAAGCTTGGGGATTCCCAAGGCATCCCTTCTTCATCGACAACTTAT
Source organism: Lolium rigidum (assembly GCF_022539505.1). Taxonomy (NCBI): domain Eukaryota; kingdom Viridiplantae; phylum Streptophyta; class Magnoliopsida; order Poales; family Poaceae; genus Lolium; species Lolium rigidum. The sequence continues at coordinate 360,031,022 of NC_061514.1, forward strand.
CAGGTTCCTCTAGTGAAACTATATTTTTATTCCGTCACATCTTATGTGCTTTACTTGGAGCGTATGTTTGTTTTTATTTTTATTTTTGTTTGAATAAATTGGATCCTAGCATTCTTTGTTTTGGAGAGAGACACGCTCCGCTGTTTCGTATGAACACATGTGTTCTTAGCTTTATCTTTAATGTTCATTGCGAAATTTGAACTACTTCATTCATTGTTATATGGTTGGAAACGGAAAATGCCCCATGTGGTAAATGGTTTAATGTCTTGAATAATGTGATAGTTGGCAATTGTTGTGCTCATATAGATCTTGTTTAAGCTCTTGCATCATGTACCTTGTACTCATTAATGAATAACTACATAGAGCTTGTTAAAATTTGGTTTGCATGATTGATCTCTAGAGTCTAGATATTTTCTCGGTTGAGGTGTTTGAACAACAAGGAGACAATGTAAAGTCTTATAATAGCTACAATATGTTCATATGTGAGCTTTGCTGCACCTTTTATACTTGAGTTTGCTTCAAACAACCTTGCTAGCCTAGCCTTGTATTGAGAGGAATTCTTCTCGTGCATCCAAATCCTTGAGCCAATAACCATGTCATTTGTGTCCACCATACCTACCTACCACATGGTATTTCTCCGCCATTCCAAAGTAAATTACTTGAGTGCTACCTTTAAAATTTCTATTCTTTGCCTTTGCAATATATAGCTCATGGGACAAAATAGCTTAAAAACTATCGTGGTGAAGAATATGTACTTATGTGTCTTATTTCTTAGTAAGTTGCTTGTTGAGCGATAACCATGTTTCTGGGGACGCCATCAACTCTTTTACCTTTGTTGAATATCATGTGAGTTGCTATGCATGTTCGTCTTGTCTGAAGTAAGGGCGGTTCTCACAATTAAATGGTTTGAGTATGCATACTGTTAGAGAAGAACATTGGGCCGCTAACTAAAGCCATGATTCATGGTGGAAGTTTCAAGTGTGGACAGCTAATCCTCAATCTCTTATGAGAATTATAACCGTTGTTGAATGCTTATGCATTAAAGAGGAGTCCATTATCTCGTTGTCTATGTTGTCCCGGTATGGATGTCTAAGTTGAGAATAATCAAAAGCGAGAAATCCAATGCGAGCTTTCTCCTTAGACCTTTGTACATGCGGCATAGAGGTACCCCTTTGTGACACTTGGTTGAAACATATGTTATGCAATGATAATCCGTGTTGACCCAAGCTAATTAGGACAAGGTGCGAGCACTATTAGTATACTATGCATGAGGCTTGCAACTTATAAGATGTCTTATACATAACTCATATGCTTTATTACTACCGTTGACAAAATTGTTTCTTGTTTTAAAAATGAAAAGCTCTAGCACAAATATAGTAATCAATGCTTCCCTCTGCGAAGGGTCTATCTTCTACTTTATTGTTGAGTCAGTTTGCCTATTCTTTCTATCCCAGAAGCAAACACTTGTATCAACTGTGTGCATTGATTCTTACATGTTTACTTATTTCACTTGTTATATTACTTTGTGTTGAAGTTGAAAGCAACCGCTGAAACTTTATCTTCCTTTGTGTTGCTTCAATGATTTTACTTTGAACTTATTGCTTTATGAGTAACTCTTATGCAAGTCTTATTGATGCTTGTCTTGAAAGTATTATTCATGAAAAGTCTTTGCTATATGATTCATTTGTTTACTCATTATCTTCATCATTGCTTCGAATCGCTGCATTCATCTCATATGCTTTACAATAGTATGATCAAGATTATGATAGCATGTCACTTCACAAATTATCTTTGTTATCGTTTACCTACTCGAGGGCGAGTAGGAACTAAGCTTGGGGATGCTTGATACGTCCCAAATGTATCTATAATTTGTTATGTTCCATGCTACTTTATTGATGATACTCACATGTTTTATACACATTATATGTCATATTTATGCATTTTCCGGCACTAACCTATTGACGAGATGCCGAAGAGCCGATTCGTTGTTTTCGCTGTTTTTGGTTTCGTAAATCCTAGTAAGGAAATATTCTCGGAATTGGACGAAATCAACGCCCAGGGTCCTATTTTTGCACGAAGCTTCCAGAAGACCGAGGGATAGATGAAGTGGGGCCACGAGGTGGCCAGACACCAGGGCGGCGCGGCCCACCTCCTGGCCGCGCGGCCCTGTTGTGTGGGCCCCTCGCGTCGCCTCTTGACTTGCCCTTCCGCCTACTTAAAGCCTTCGTCGCGAAACCCCCAGCACCGAGAGCCACGATACGGAAAACCTTACAGAGACGCCGCCGCCGCCAATCCCATCTCGGGGGATTCAGGAGATCGCCTCCGCACCCCCGCCGAGAGGGGAATCATCTCCCGGAGGTCTCTTCATCGCCATGATCGCCTCCGGATCGATGTGTGAGTAGTTCACCCCTGGACCATGGGTCTTGCTTCTCCACAGCGGGAGGAGCATATTCTATTGGAGCATTGTGAGTCTTGATGTCACATCCCGAAATTTTGCAAATTTCGGAATGTAAAATAAAATAAATTTAATGCTTGATTGTTTGAACTTGATTGAAAATTCACAAGGATTTAAAACTTTTGAAGTTATTTAAAATTAATTTTAAAAATAATGGCTTCAAAGACTTTTGGTTTCAAAGTATTTTCAAATCAAACATATTTTGAATTTTAAGGTTTTCAAATTTGATGGATTTTATTTATGAAAACATTAAACCCTAAAAGGCACTCTAGCCGCATAGACATGTATGTCAAATTTTGACTTTATAAAGTTTATATTTTTTGTTCCAAATTTTTTCTCATATTAAAGTATTTTTCATAACGAATCCAACGATATCTCATTTGCATTTTTCGAGTTTATTTGAAGCCTCAAAGTGAATTTCCAATTTTTATATAAAAAAAGAGAAGGGCGCGCCGGCCACTCCGGCCCAGCGGCCTAGCTGCGGCCGCACGTGCGAGACCGCCATGCCCCGGACCAGCAGCGCTCCCGACCAGCCCAAAGCAGCCCTCTTTTTTTTTCCCTTCCTTCCTAGCTGGGCCGATTCAGCCGAACTGGCCCATTTGGCCGACCGAGTCACGCACTCGCTCGTCTTCCTCGTTTTCTCCTCGTTCGCCTCCAGGAAACGTACGTCCAGCACAGTTAATCTTTGCTCTCCTCCTCCCATCAAGCCTAGTGATCGTTTCTTTTCAACATCAACACGAAAGTTATTCCCTTTTCATTTTCAATGCAGAATCCGTTCAGGGAATTAACTTTCCATTTAGTGGACTTAATTCTCCAAACTGTCCCGGTGCACCGAATGCCAATCGGTGGCATACCTCTTCCGATCTCCCTCCACAGCTCATACCAACACAAACCGAGATGTTCTCCGTGTGCCCCTTGTCCTCCTCCACCACTTCACTTCAGAAAGTTGGTACTGAGATGCCCTGTACAACACACACCGACCATGCCAACATCAGCCACAAACTCGAGTTCATCGCTAGGTTGCGTCGCTGTCGGTGATCATCTCGTCAAATCCTTGCACCAGAAGACGTTCCTCGTCGAGGGCTACCCCCAGGACATGGTCTGGCATGATGTTGGCGATGTTGGCCACGACGTCATCGGAGTTCATCGGACCGGTACGCCACGTACGTTGATCTTTAGCTCTATTCCATTTATTTATGAACTCCACTCACCGTCGCCTCTCTACTGGACATGGTCGTGTATCACATCGTCCAAGTTGGCCGCGCCGCCGTCGCACCATCCGCACACAGGACCACGGGAACGATGCGAACGAGCCGCACCATCTCCGCCCGAGAAACGCCGGCCACCAAGGACCTCCGAGACGACGCCGTGGATATCAGCGAGTTCGCCTCTTTCTTCCGCATCACGTCGACCACCTACAGCTGACGGAGACCACCGGACGACGACGTCTTTGATTTTTCCGAGCCGCCATGATCGCACGAAGCTGTTCCAGCCATAGTTTAAAATAGCGGGCTATTTCATTTAGCCGCAATTTTTTTAGAGGCTATAAAAGGCTATAGCCGGATTATAGCGGGCTATTCCATTTAGCCTTTTTTCAAAATTTTGAAATATTTTTGTCATATCTTACCAAAAGAAGGGGAAAACTATGACTCAAATACGATTCGTGATACAACTTATTTAACTATTCAAGGCAAACAAGTATTCAGATATTCAACTCACAAGTTTTATCTAATTATACTGAACGCAAATTCGGAAAACAAGAAATAAAAAATAAAAGAGAAGATAAATTCAAAATACATGAGGTTTAGTGGCTATATTAGAGGCTAAACATGGGCTAAATTAGGCTATAGAAGGCTATTAGCGATTTTTTCTCGTCTAGCCTACAAAGAACATAGCCGCAGCGGCAGGTCTCCTGAAAGGCTATAGCCGGGCTATAGCCAGGCTATAGCCAGCTATATATTTAAAACCAACCCAGCAATCTATCCATCTACGTACGTGAGTGCTCCTAATTTTTTTTCTCTCTCTCACATGAACCACACGATCTAGATCCAGTGATTGCAAACAGGTCACTTAACCCAACCATGCGGCCCATTGTTTTGCTGAGACCAATCGATCGATTCTTGTGTGTGCTAGCTCATACCTTATGCCAAATTTTGAAATTCCATAACAATAGATTTAGACCTCCGTTTTAGATGATTTCTCTGTTGTTAAGTTCGTAATTATATTCTCTACAACTTTCATGTAGGAAGTTTTCCTCCGAGCAACTTGTTCGGACAACTTTTCGGACACCACTAGTATTTAACCGCGTATTGTAAAATTCATATCTTGAGTTCTACACATCGGTTGTCGACAAACTCTATACCATTGGAATCAGTAAAATGCCTAGATCATTCTGGACATTTTGCATGTCGGATTCGCCTACTTTGTTTTCGCGGTATTTCTATGCTCCGCGATATCGTTCTTTGACTATGATTATCATTTAGACACATTCATCATATTTCATGATCACATTTCTCCACAACATATTATTCTAGTTCATATTATTCAGATAACAACTGAGTTATTTGAGTAAAGTGTGACATGTCCTATTTTAGACTTTCACCTTGCTCCGGTGATGTCGAGAAAACCCTACTACATATCTCATGTGTTAAACCCTTGTTATCCATTAGGATCCGTGAACCAAATCCCGACACCAATCATGCATTCAACCTCATGCCCACTTAATCTTATTGGCTTATTGAACTATTCCATTTATAAATGAGTTAATTGAGTAATTCAATATATCACAAATCCATCTCCAAAGCCATATCTTGCAAGTCATGCCTCATGCTATATCTTCTTTATCCGATGATTAAAATACAATGAATAATAACTTGTTGTTTGCTTTGTTTGATTATGTTGCTATGAATGGTGTGTTTATGTTGTGCTATATTTTATCTTATAGTTCGTGTGAAGAGCGACGTGTTTTGTTGAGAGAAGTGAACGATCTTCAATTACCAAAAAGGCAAGTGACATTCATTCCCCTATTTTTATTATGCATTAGTGTTTTATCTAGTATGCATGGTAGGGTTTTATTTTAAAAGTGAAGTATGGTGCAATGCTTAGTGAACCCAGTAGTGTGTAGCTACTCCTGAACCCCTACTAGTGTATCATAGTTTGCTTAGCAACACCAAAAGTGCCAAATGTTGTTTCATTATTTTGGTAGGTTGTGATAGTTGGATGCTTTAAAAAAAATTAACAACCTTAATGAAACACCTGGGTGGAATGGTTGTATGGTGGGCGGCTACTTAGGGCCCCGATCCCTAGCTGATATACCCAGTGGACAGGTGGGTGGTTTTCACCTGAGAGTGCGCAGTTGAATAGTGGTTGCTCTAGACCGCACCTCTGGTTTACCAGGGGATCGTGCGGGGGTTTATTACCTGGGATGGGTTTTAAGCCTGTGAGTTTCACTTGTGGTTGGCCACCCAGGATTAATGAGATTAGCACATCGTCCATGTTTAGATAGCTTCCAGTGCAGCCTTATGGTATTATGGGCTCTGCCGAGATTAATTAAGTTGTGAGGTTCAACTTGTCGGCTAGACATTCAGATGTGGCGACGGCCAAGGGGAACGGGTCTAGCTAGTATGGTTGTTCCCTCCTTCTGAAAGATCTTGTCTCATTCTTCTCTTGGGAAGGGTGGGTCGTAAGGTGAAAGTGCACAACCTCTCGAGAGTTAAACCTAAGATCTTAGCCGTGTCCCCGGTTATGGACAATTTGAGCTCCTAGGCAAGGAATGTACGGTAGAATCTCATCACCTTTTCTGAATGTGTTTAAAATTTGATCAACCTTGAAAAACTCATGGGAGATGTAACCATGTGATTATTCTAAAACCCATGGAGGATTTAACCATGGTGTGATTTCATAATGGCATTCAAAGATTTTCAAAATGTTTTGGTTTTAAATAAAATATAGGATAAAATTGGCTTTATGCAAATTAGCCTAAGACTCCACTAGCCAAATATCATGTAGATAGTCATGCCTAAACCTGCCACCATATAAGTGTCATTTGCCAGTACATCATTGTACTGACCTCCATTCGTGGGGCTGCATATTCAAACGTGCAGGATTTTCTGAGGAGAAGTACTTGGTAGGATCTCGAGTCTACATTCCAACATGATCTGCTCGTGGCACATGAAGATGATGAAGGCTCATTGATGATTTACTTTCCGCTGTGTTTGTTCTGAAGATTTTATGGAGCTAGTCCATGTGACTATGCAAATTGTAAGGTTTTACTTTAACCTTTGGATCAACGATGTAGTAATTGATACTATTGCAACTATATTTTGTAATGTGTGTGCTATCAGTGATCCCGGGAATAGCACTATACACAGGTATCTTGCCTTTATTAAAAGGTAGGGTGCTACACTTGATCCTGAGAGACTTCACTTCATGGGCTATGATAGTGAGGAGCCTCACGAGTAGTCCTCCAAGTATCTTCAATGAGCTTCATGATGTAGGGAGCATAGATAGGAAGCTTCTTCTCCATCACACATGACCACATCTCATTGTAGATGTAGTCCATCACATCGAGCTTCTCACCGGCGCCATGCTTGACGAGAGAGTTGCACATTAGATCCACTTCATAGGTGTGAAGCTCATCAAAGTTTCCACCCATTGGGTCCACTGGTTTCACGGTAGAGGCGAAGCATGATATCCCAAGTGGGGAGAAGATCCACACTTTTGCCCGGGGTACCCCATCCCTTGATATAGAGAGGGGCCAACACATCCTTGGTAAGGGCAAAAGAGCTATCATGCGACCGCCAACCGTTGCTGTCCGCCCATGGAGAATGAGGATACCCAAGGGCCTCATCAAAGCTAGCCAAGTTGGCCTCAAGTTGTGTCTCATGTGTCATCCACCGGAAGGTCTTGGCTTCATATTGAGCAAAGTGGACGGTGGCATAGAATTGTTGGATCTGCCCAATGTCGAAGTCCTTGTTTAGATCCATGATAGGATAGAGCCCAAACTCCACATAGCATAGGCTTCTCCAAAGTACTCCGAGGAACTTGCGATTTTGGCAGTGTCAATAGAATGCTGAGTAACAATGCCCTTCTTTAAGGTGACATAGATCTCATGGAAAATCTCCTCTTGGGACTGATTGTGGAAGCGCTTATCCGAGACACGAGGGTTCCTAGGAATGAGATATGGATTCTCCCGTCGTAGCTCCTTGTACTCAAGATATGGCAAGTTCTTGACAGATACATGGGCCTTCTTGCCACGGCTTGCGGATGCGTTGACATTCCATTGAGACGACCGTTGGCGAGCCGTGAGCTTGGATGGGCGAGTAACTTCATCATCACCTTCCATATGCTCCTTGCCCCTTCTCTTGGAACCACCTGGGATTCAATTAGGAAGATGGATGCATATAGATAAGTGCACACGAAAAAAGGAGACCAAAACAGAATCTGGACAAAAAACTAATTCCAGAACTGGAAAAATCGCTAGGTCGGAACTTCCGGGGGAACCGGTGCTAGTACCGCCCAAGCGGTAGTACCGGTACTATCGGCAGCATCACGACAGCACAGTTTTACCCCGGATTCAAGGCAATGGTGAGTAGTTCCACCCCAAAATTTCGTTTCTAGTCTAGATCTAGTAAGGGAACGTCATGAAGGTGATATCCACCGAAGCTTAGCCTAGCAATGTGCCCTATTTTTCATCTAGTGAGGTCAACCCACAACTAGAGAGGGACAGAGCACAAACCGGCAGGAGCCATGGCAGAGGAGATGGAGGAGACGCAATCCCACCGAGCAGATCCGACGGGGGTCGCCGGAGTGAGGAGATCCGTCCAGATGGGCCGCCGGCGCCAAGGAGGAAGAAGACCACGAAACAGATCTGAGCATGGGGGAGAATGAGGAGACAAAACTGTCTCCTCGTTCCCGATCCCATTAAGTGGTAAAAACGGTCCGGGCGGAAAACTGCTCGTTGGGAGCGGTACATCCGGTCCCGGCAGAAGAGACCCACCGACAGATTTTGATAGGTGATGACAGACCCTAGCCTGAAGGATCCAGGCGGAAGTACCGTCCGAAATGACCGGAACTTCCAGTGAGACAGAAAAACATGGCTAGAATTGGATTTTCGAACGGAAACCGAGTGCACAACAAAAGAATCGAACGGGCTTAGATGCGAGGGGATTGAGATAGATGATCCAAACTGTGAGATGGTACATGATCACTCCTTTTTGCAAACATTGCAAATGAATACCACAAACGAGTGATTTCCCATAAAAAATATGTAGATGGCGAAAATAACCATTAAGCTCCAAATAACACCAACTCTTCACCAAGAAGAGTGTGGTGGCCTGGACCACCATGTATGAGTGTTATGGTATGGCACTGCGAAGATATATCTTGTGTCCAAAACCAATACTCAGCATTGAAGCTCACATATCAACACGTGATATAAATAGAATGATATCTTACTATTGGCATTATGGCGGGAGAGATAGCTCAATAATTTAAACCGCACTCCCCTATCTCCATGCCCACATCTAAACCAAATAGAGTTTTGAGAAGAAGGTGTGTTTGCAAGATGGTGAAGCTATACTCTTTGAATCAATGATATTTAGCTCATTCCTCAAATATAAAAACCTTGCTTCATCAAGAGGCTTCATGAATATATCGGCGAGTTGGTCTTTGGTTGGAACATAGCATAGTTCAATATCACCACGGGCAACATGATCTCTAATGAAATTATTCCGAATCTCAATATGCTTCGTTCTTGAATGTTGCACCGGATTATAGACAATCTTGATGGCACTTTCATTGTCACATAAAAGAGGCACTTTGTCAGAAATGACACTGTATTCCCTTAAAGTTTGCCTCTTCCATAACAAATGAGTGCATCCACTTGCGGAGGCAACATATTCGGCTTCAGCGGTGGAGAGAGATATACAATTTTGCTTCTTAGAAGACCAACACACCAAGGACCTACCAAGTAATTGGCAAGCCCCGGAGGTTGATTTCCTATCATCCTTGCCTCCCGCCCAATCCGCATTGGTGTATCCATTAAGATAAAAACTTGAGCCTTTAGGATACCAAAGACCATATCTTGTGGTATCAACCAAATATCGAAAGATTCTTTTGAGAGCCATCATGTGGCTCTCCTTAGGAGAAGTTTGATACTTTGCACACACAACAACACTCAACACTATGTCCGGTCTGGATGCACAAAGGTAAATCTAGGATCCAATCATGGAGCGATATACCTTTTGATCTACCTCTTTACCATTGGGATCTAGTGCAAGATGACATTGTCTAACCATTGGAGTGGCTACACCCTTCATTTCCATCATCTTGAACCTCTTGAGCATGTCTTGGAGATATTTTGCTTGATTGATGGAAGTCCCTTCTCTCAATTGCTTGATCTCAAAACCAAGAAAGAACCTCATCTCTCCCATCATAGACATCTCAAACCTATCAGTCATAAGATTTGAAAATTCATCAGTGAAAGCTTTGTTAGTAGAGCCAAAGATAATATCATCAACATATAATTGGAAACGAAAAGCTCCCCATTGACCCTCTTAGTAAAAAGAGTGGGATCGATTATCCCAACATCAAACCCACGGTCTATCAACAATTCCTTAAGGTGCTCGTACCAAGCTCTAGGAGCTTGTTTGATACCATAAAGTGCTTTATCAAGCTTATAGACGTGGTTAGGAAAGTCGGGATCCTCAAACCCCGGGGGTTGCTTGACATAAACCTCTTCATGCAAAGGACCATTAAGAAATGCACTTTTCACATCCATTTGTTGCAACTTAAAATTATGATGTGATGCATATGCAAGAAGGATACATATGGACTCAAGGCGAGCCACGGGAGCATAAGTTTCTCCAAAGTCAATTCCTTCAATTTGGGAGAAACCTTGAGTTACCAATCTTGCCTTGTTCCTCACAACAATTCCATGCTCATCTTGCTTGTTCTTGAATACCCATTTGTGCCTATAACATTGCGGCACTCCTTTGGCTTCTCTACTAAAGTCCATACTTTGTTGCGCTTGAAGTTGTTGAGTTCATCGTGCATAGCATCCAACCAATCCAGGTCTTCAAGAGCTTCAAATAATTTCTTTGGTTCCACTAAGGAGATATAAGATTGGTGATTGCTAAAGTTAGCCAATTGCCTTCTTGTGGAAACTCTTCCTCTTACATCACTTAGGACCTTCTCATGAGAGTGTTCAAGAATTTCCAAGTTCCTATCTCTTGTTGCAAGACGATGGGCCTCGATATCCTCCTTGGTTCTTCTAGGCCTTGGAGGTATCACTTGATCAACTTGATCGTTTGGGTCCTCGTCTTGACCATAAACTTGAGCTTCCTCAATCTCTTGAGTGTGCTCAATATCATGTGCTTGGTCTTGGACATCATTCGGTGAGTACCAAATATCAAATGGATACTCATCAGAGCCATCATGGATCCTTGGTTGATCTTGTCCTTGATCTTGCACACTAGAGGGAGGGTCTTGTTCTTGTTCTTCGGTTGGTGCATCATTAGCTTCAAGAGATGAGTTTTTCGATGTTGTGAAGATGAGGGCTCTACCATAGTAGAGCATAGTCCTTCCCGAGACGCCACACCGTGTCCCTCAATGGGGCGAAAAAATCCCACACCCATTCTTATTATGGCATCTTGAGGTATTTCATCACCTGCACAAACATCAAATTACCCCACTTGGGAGCCATCATTTTCCTCAAATGTCACACTACAATATTCGATGATAATCCCGAAGGATTTGTCAAAGACTCTATAAGTGTGAGATTCGGCACCGTAACCAACAAATATACCCTCCAAAGCTTTAGGAGCAAATTTAGATAAACGAACTCCTTTGATTTTAAAGAAACACCTACACCCGAACACCTTAAAGTAGGAGATGTTAGGCTTGCTCCCGGTGAGTATTTCATATGTAGTCTTGTTCAAGACCTTACGGAGATAGAGCCGGTTAGAAGAATGACATGCGGTGGAGATGGCTTTGGCCCAAAAATTATAGCGGGATTTGTACTCCACCATCATAGATCTTGCCATATCTATAAGAGTCCGGTTCTTCCTCTCCGCAACACCATTTTGTTGAGGGGCGTATGCAGCGGAATATTGATGTATTATCCCCTCATCACTAAGAAAATCATTGAGTGTGTAGTTCTTGAACTCGGAGACGTTGTCACTTCTTATAGCCAATATGGAGAGGTTGTGTTGACATTGCACCTCGATGGCAAAGTCAATGAAGATTTGTTGAGTCTCATCTTTCTTCTTGAGAAAATAGACCCAAGTATACTGATGTCTACGCACGCTTCTATTCCTGTAGACAGTGTTGGGCCTCCAAGAGCAGAGGTTTGTAGAACAGCATCAAGTTTCCCTTAAGTGAATCACCCAAGGTTTATCGAACTCAGGGAGGTAGAGGTCAAAGATATCCCTCTCAAGCAACCCTGCAATTACGATACAAGAAGTCTCTTGTGTCCCCAACACACCTAATACACTTGTCAGATGTATATGTGCACTAGTTCAGCGAAGAGATAGTAAGATGGAAGTGATATGGATGAATATGAGTGGTAATAAAAATCTGAAATAAATATGGCAGCAAGCAAACATGCAGTAGAACAGTAAATAAATGGAGTTTCGATATTCGGAAACAAGGCCTAGGGATCATACTTTCACTAGTGGACACTCTCAACAATGATCACATAAATAAATAACTTCTCTTCTCTTGTGCTACTTTCTAACACTCTCTTGTTGGATAATAAACACCATTCATTGTGTAGGGCTATGAGAGCACCCTCAAGCCGGAGTAAACAAGCTCCACAACGTCATAAAGGAAACACACACGATGCGCACACCGTCACCATCACACCGTGGAGAGTGAATCCGGAGTTCATATTAAAGTAACCTCTAGAGTGCATAGTAATAGTTAACTTCATAATCTACAAGAGATCACAATCATAACCTACGCCAAGTACTACATGATGCATACACTGTCAACATTACATCATGAAGGAGGAATAGACTACTTTAATAACATCACTAGAGTAGCACATAGTAATAGTGATACAAAGCTCATGATCACATAAAGATCACATGGGAGAGAGAGATGAACCACATAGCTACCGGTACAACCCTTAGCCTCGGGGGAGAACTACTCCCTCCTCATCATGGGAGACAACAGCGGCGATGGAGATGGCGGTGGTGTCGATGGAGATGGCTTCCGGGGGCAATTCCCCGTCCCGGCAGCGTGCCGGAACAGAGATTCTGTCCCCCGAACTTGACTTCGCGATGGCGGCGGCTGCGTAACTTTTCTCATATCGTGGCTTATCCTTTTAGGGTTTTCGCGACGGAGAGACTTTATAGGCGGAAGGGCAGCCTCGGAGGGGTCCTGGGGGACCCACACCATAGGGGGAGCCCCCCTTGGCCGCGCCGCCATGTGGGGTGGGGCCCCCTTGGCTCCCCTCTGGCCCCTCTTCGGTGCTCTGGAACCTTCCGTGAAATATAAGATCGTGGGCTTTTGTTTCGTCCAATTCCGAGAATATTTCCTGTGTAGGATTTCTGAAACCAAAAATAGCAGAATACAGGAACTGGCACTTCGGCATCTTGTTAATAGGTTAGTTCCGGAAAATGCATCAAAACGATATAAAGTGTGAACACAACATGTAGGTATTGTCATAAAACTAGCATGGAACATCAGAAATTATAGATACATTGGAGACGTATCATATACCTTGAATAGTCATCGACTATCACCAAGCAATGTTTCTTCGCACCAAGACTTGCATGAGTAGTAGGACCAAAGAGATCCACATGAAGGAGCTCCAAGATCCTCTTGTAAGAGATAATAGTCTTGCTTGGATGCGGAGAGTCATGCATTTTGACTTCAACACTGTAACATCCCAAGAGTAATACATAGACCCCTTTGTTCTTTTCTTGCATTGTTGTCATGTCATCATGTTGCATTCATGCATATCACCACCTTTTGGCTTTTATAAATTGCATTTGGTTTTGGCTTTGCTTTGTTTGCTTGTGGTTCTTCCTCTCTTCCTCTCTCTTGGTTCATCCCCTCTCTCTTGTGATGTTCCAAGAAAAGCTAACAAGCCTAAACCTATCCCTCTACTTGATCTATATTTTAAATAGGTCATGCCAAAATTTTCTATTATATGGTTAATAAACCTACCCCTCTCTTCTATTTTTGCAATGCTTAATATGTGCTTGAGTTGGGATCCCTTCCTTCTCAAATGGTTGAGCCCATTAGGGTTTGCCAAATATTTGAATACCACATATTTTCATCTCTCTTTATTTTTCTCTATGGCTCCCTCTCATTTTATCTCTTTTATTTCTCAAGCCTACCATGTTGGTATCCCATGCTTGAGTTCTTCCCTGATTTCATTTGAAATTCTTCTCTTCTCAAAAGTTCAGAAAGTTATTTGAAAGGAGGAAGAAATAAAAACAGAAAAGAAATAAAAGAAAAAGGCTAACTAATCTAACCCAGCCCAGCTCATCTCCACCCAAAAATAGCCATGCAACACCATCTCTCTCAATTTACACGTGAGGAGATAATGGCTATATCTGGTAATGGAGCTCGGCTGAGCTCCACGTCTCCTCCCCCCTTCATCCACCGGCCACCCTTCTCCTCTCTTTTAAGCACCAGCAGCAGCAGACCAAACAGCAACCCTCCTTAGCGCCGCCGCCACCCTTTTTTTTAGAAACACAGTACAAACGCAGACGTTCACATACACGCGCATACACTCACCCCTATGAACGCACACACGCACACCCTACCTCTATGAGCACCTCCGGAAGACTGAGCCGGCGGATTGGATCTTGAAATTGACGAAGTCACCAAAGACGCCTCGCTGTCGACGGGAACGTCGCCTCCCCCTGAATGAATTTCCACCTTTATGAGACACACAGATGTCAAACCCGGGGTTTGAACTCTGGTGGGTTGGGGATACAACCATCCTCCTAACCACCCAACCTCGAGTTGGTTCTCGCCGCCACCCTTTTTCTTTCTGCAAAAACCCCACCAGAGAAAAACCACCAGACCACCTCCTGCCGTCGCCGCCATGAGCGTCCTCGACGCAACCTGAGCGCGGGAACGCATCCACGTCCATCTTCTCGTCGCCTCGTCTGCTTCACGGAGCCTCGTCGCCAAGATATGCTTGACTCCGAACACATCTGCCTCGTCTACTCCACGGCATCCCTTCTTCCTCGTCGCCGGCGATCATCTCCAACGCCTCCCCTTCGTCTCCGACCACCCCAGGGTGAGCACGTCCCCTCTTCCCTTCACTGCATACCATGCATCGCTCAGTCATTGAAGAAATCAACGAGAACCGAGATCAAAACGAGTTACTGGAAAAAGAAAAGGAAACAGTTTTCTGTTTCGCGGTGCTCCCTTTCGTCGTAGTTCCCCGGCGTCTCAGTTTGTTTCAGCACGTGTTCTTGGAACCGTTAGAAGCACGGCAGTACCCTCTTTCTCCTCGACTTTGTTTCATCCAAAACGGACCAGAGACGACGACGCCATCGTCAATCGAAGATCAGTCCAGAGTTAGTTCGCCGTTTTTCAGATCCGCTCACCGTGACACGGCCACGTCTTCCGATGATCACCACCGGCGCCACGCTGCTACGTTTCCACTCGAATCTGACCCGTTGCAATCTCCCCACACCCAGCTACACCACGGTTGTTTTCTTTTTTCAAATAGACGCACAGTTTCGTCGCGGTGGAAACTTTAAAATCCGTGCGTAAAACTATCTACAGGAGACGACACTGTCACGTTTTTCAGTTTTCAATGTCAAAATTCAGTTATCCTTTGCTTACACGATATGTTGCCTGAACCCCGTATCTGTACAAAATCTTCACAGCAGCACACTGGTACCGCTCCTTTGCATCTTCCAGGGCGCCCATGGTTCAAATTTTGGCCGGCGCACTAAACCACCTTTTTGGAAAATTTCTTTATCCTTTACTGTTGTATTGTTTTTGCTCCCAGCACCTTTCTGCTTCGTTTTAAAAACCTACTTTATAAACTCCAATTCATACAAACTTGATATCCAGGAGTATTAGAAAAACCTAATCTACATGTCTATAAAATCTGTTTTATCTTTTGAACAACTAAAATTGTGTCAATTTTCAAATCTGGACTAAATTCGACAATTGTTGCCTAATTCATAACTTCACATCCACACCTCCGATTTTGGAAAATTTTATATCTATTTGTATCAGAAAAGTGTGAGGTTTTCAAATCTGCACTTGTCATGCATCATTGGCATCATCCCTGCCTCGGCCTAAATAAAATTCGCAATTGAAACTAAATGTTATGTGAGGGTGTCTATCATTTATTGCTATATTTGAACACCGCACTTAATTTTGCTATGTATGAAACCCTTGCACCTCATGCATCATATTGCGCATTGCATTTCCTTGTATTGATTTGTGCCTTTACTTCCCTTGTATGTTCTATTTGGTTCTTCTCGAGTAGACACCGACGCAGAGCAGTACGAGCAGGAGTACGAGCACCCCCTGGAGGATCGTGTCGGTGCTTCTACCTCTGATCTGACAGGCGAGCCCACCCCTTCACCTATTTTACATTTACATGCTCTTTTTATCTATTGCTATCCTTATGTTGCGATTCTGTTGTGTCACGTGTCCTATCCACCTGTTACCTATATCTCCGAGATACACCTCCTCGTCCTACCTGTTGTTTGTTGTTTGCCAGCTTTGCGAGTCGTAGGCGAGTTTAGGGTTTTCTGTTGATATCTCGAAATGTTCGGGATATCTTGTTGGGATGTTGACACATGTACCACCTTTTCAAAATGATGATGATAACTTTTGCTACAACTTAAAATTGCTAAGGGAATATAATATTGCAGAGGCATCGGTGAGCCCCTTTGCGAAAGCATCGGATTTTTGTCTCGCTTGTGTCCCCTAGGACCCGAGTTATTGTTATCTGTTCTAAGACTGAGCGCGCTAACCACTCGTGGGAGGATTTATCGGGACCCCCATCACCCATTACCATTTCTCAAGTCTGTTGAAAAGGGGGCCACAACCTTGGTTTTATTTGCCTATGCCATGTATGCCATGTTTACTTCCTGTTGCCTTCGGGTGTTTACTTCCTGTTGCCTTCGGGTGTTTACTTCCTGTTGCCTTCGGGTGTTTATTTCTGTATTGTACCCCGCGGGACGTTTAGCGAAAGCGTGTGGTTCGCACGCCTAGCCGCCGTCGCAAACCCTGAGTCCGCATCGGAGTACGGCCGAACTTCGTTTCGGGTAGCTTAGTCGGGTGGCCCCCCTAGGCATTCTTGTTGATTTTGGAACGGTCTTGTTGTGAGACTCCACCGTAATTAAGCGGGTTCGAGCATGCGTGTATGGTAACATTGGTGCACCCCGCAGGGTTAAATCTTATCGATAAGCCGTGTCCGCGGTTATGGACGACTTGGAGCTGTTTAACTCGATCATAGAACAACTTACACCTAAAGTTGTCGCTAATAACTTGCTAATTACTTGCGTAGTAAGTTAGCCCTATTATAGGAATGATATAAAATTGTCAACTGTGTGAGTGCCTTGTTAGTACCTCTTGGCTAAGGGGGATCGCATTGGCAGAGTTTTGTTTGCAGAGTATAGAACTGCTAGAATATGCGCTCTCTCACCTTCTCTATTAGACGGATGTTGTAGCGTGTCTCTATTGGATAGTGCTTTGCTGCCGCTAAACTCCACATATAGCCGGGCAAAGTTTACACCGCCCACCAGCAAGCATAGCTGGTCTTGTCTCGCAAGTACGTGCCATTTGGTACTTAACCTCGTTTTCTCCCTCTTTTTCCGGAACACGCATTTCGACAAACAGGTACGACAGATGATGAGCAGTACGCAGGTGGCTACTTTGTCGAGTTCACGGACGACGACTTCGTTGCGTAGAAGGATCGTTCCTAAGGCAGCAGCCTGTGGCATGTTGGTTATGGGAACACCGCTTGATTATCTTCAGGACTCTTAGTCCCATTTGGTTCTTGTATGTACCCAGACTATTTGGCTATCTTATGTATGATGTAATGTTGGGACATGTGTCCTCTGAGTGTCATTTGGATCTTGCTCATTAGAGCGTTGCTATATATATGAACCTTATTTCCATATTTTGTGTCATACATAGTCATGTTGTGATATTCAAGTTGTATTCTACCCTCGTATCATGTGCACAGTGTGCGTATATGTGAAGTGCACAGGAAGGTGAAGCACTCAGGCTTGGAAAGCCTATCGTGAGCCTTAGAGGTGGGTGTTGTGTGCATGGGCGTGTCGAGCTGTTGCTTGGCCTACCCATATGCTTGGGAATGCGAGGCGACCTCACGGTCCTTTGTAGTGACCTCATGCACATAAACCCCTCTTACCTGCGCGCTCTGGGTTTTCCTATTCCTGGGGCCTACAAACTTGGTATCAGAGCAGGACTGCCTTTAGGAGCCCCTTTGCAGCGGACGAAGTTGTGTCTAGAAACTCATATTTTAGTAGCTACATAGGAAAATTTGTGCGCGAGAGTAGGAATTCTGCTTTTATTTCTTACCCCACCCACCCTCCCTCTGGTAAGGACGTGCAACGGTTTTACTCTATTCTTATCTTGTTTCATCTAGGCTTGGACGTGTTTGTGGGAAACCATAGTGCCATAGGGAAAAGTGTTTTTGAAAATTTTCTGTACTATGGTTGCTTCATTATCATCCTTGGTCAATCTCCACATATAATTTGTTCCTTTGCCATGTTGGTATTTTCATGCTAATGTGTCCTCTCTCTGTTGTTCCGTTGATATCTTGACCACTTCCTTGTTCCGGAGCTTGTTTCCTTTTTCATTATCCTCATGGAACTACCGTATACTCCACTGTCCTGCGTGTCGAGTGGATGTTCTAGTTTTTCTATCCTTGTTTGCGGTCGTATGGATCTCTCGTGTACTTGAACCTTGTATGGTGTACCTTGATGAATTCTATGGATCGTTGTGTTATCTGGTCTTGAATCCTTGTTCTAATCTATGTTGTCATATGTTGTTTCAACCGTCTTATGTTTTCCTTCAACAGGATGGTTAGACCTCCACCATCCCTTGAGCTGGGACCAGCCCTGTTGCAAATGACTCAACTGTTGCGTCAGATGCAGCAAACCCATCACAACTTCGATCAAGCTCGTCAAGACAATGGCCGAGTGATGATCCGGGACTTCTTGCAGCTGAACCCGCGATCGTTCGACTCTACGCTTGAACCGCTGGATGCAGATGATTGGGTGCGCGATGTCAACCGCATGCTCAACACAGCGGGAGTCGCCCCAGAAGACAAGGTGCGGTTTGCGACTCACCTACTGACAGGAGGGTCCGCCGCATGGTGGGAGAACTTTCTCGAGATGCGTCCCGCCAATGCGCCTGATGTCACATGGGAAGAGTTCCGGGAAGCTTTTAGGAGCCACCACATTCCTGAAGGGCTCATGGACAGGATGAAGGAGAAATTCCTCAGTCTTGTTCAGGGCAACAAAGATGTGATGGCGTATAGCATCGAGTTCTCCAAGCTAGCTCGCTATGGTGGCGAAGAAGTGTCTACTGATGCCAAGAAGCAGAAGAGGTTCTGTAATGGCCTAAAGCCGGCACTTAAGTACGCGCTCACTCATGTCGTGGCAGAAACCTTCGACAAGCTTGTCAACACTGCTGTCAAGGAAGAGTCGGGTAGGCTTGCGTTCGAGGAGTCGCGCAAGCATACTCAAGAGGTTGGTGCTCCTTCTTCAGCGCCGCCTCAGAAGCGAAGGTTGTGGGTTCCTTATCCCGCACCGCCAGGACAAGCTGCACAAGCTGGGTATGCTCCCCGCCCTCCCACCCCGCAGCTAGCGCAGAGGACCTACCAACCTCCGCCAAGGCCTGCATATGGTGGACCAAGTCCGATGGGTCCACGCGCCGACCCCACGTGCTACAAGTGTGGTCAGGCAGGGCACATCTCTACCTTCTGCCCTCAGAAGCTGCCGCCACCACCACCTCGCTCTACTACGACAAATGCGATGGTTCGTGCACCAGCTCTGGGCCGTGCCTTCAACAACAACACCAGGCAAGGTCCGAGGGCTGCTCGCGTCAACAACATCAACGTCGAGCAAGCTGAACAAGCTACCGACGTCGTGCTTGGTACTTTGCTTGTTAACTCTATTCCTGCAAAAGTACTGTTCGATACAGGAGCTTCTCTATCTTTTGTATCTGATAGTTTTGCTCAAAGTAACAACCTCCCTATGGAGAGCTTACCGTCTAATATCTTGGTTCATTCTCCCGGAGGACAAATGTTATCTTCGAAGATAAGTCATGGCAATCAAATTCAGATTGGAAGCCATGTGTTCCTTGCATCCCTCATCGAGCTAAGATCTTCTGGCATTAATGTCATCCTTGGCATGGATTGGTTGAAGGCTAACAAAGCTGTCATTGATTGCGCTGAGCATTCAGTTTCTCTTCCTACTTCGTGAGGAACCTTGACCTATACACCTTCTCAGACACCTTCCGTTCAGCTCTTTGCTTTGAATCCTAGTTCTCTTCCGGAGCTTGAGTCTATACCGGTGGTTTGCGACTTTCCTGATGTCTTTCATGAAGAACTTTCAGGTATGCTACCTGACAGGGTTGTTGAGTTCGTCATTGAACTAGAGCCTGGAACAGCTCCTATCTCAAAGCGGCCATACAAAATGGGTCCCAATGAGTTGGCTGAACTCAAGAAGCAGCTTGACGAGTTGCAAAAACTTGGTTTCATTCAGCCAAGCACTTCTCCATGGGGATGTCCTACCATCTTCATGAAGAAAAAGGATAAAAGTGATTGATTGGTGGTTGACTACCGCCCTCTCAATGAGAAAACGATCAAGAATACATATCCTCTTCCTCGCATCAATGAGCTCTTTGATCAGCTTGCGGGTGCAACAGTGTTCTCGAAGATGGATTTGAGAAGTGGTTATCACCAAATCAAAATCCGCAAAGAGGATGTACCCAAGACAGCCTTCAAAACTCGTTATGGTCTCTACGAATACACCGTCATGTCCTTTGGCCTCACTAATGCTCCTGCCACTTTCTCTCGGTTGATGAACTACATTTTCATGGAGTACCTCGACAAGTTTGTGGTATTCTATCTCGATTATATCCTTGTCTACTCCAAGTCCAACGAGGAGCATGAAGAGCTTCTTCGCCTCATCCTCATGAAGCTTCGTGAACATCGCCTTTATGCCAAGTTCTCTAAATGTGAATTCTGGCTTCCTCAAGTCGTCTATCTTGGTCATGTCATTTCGGGAAAAGGCATTGCTGTCAATCCTGAAACCGTCAAGGCGATCGTTGAATGGCTTCCTCCGAAGAATGTCAAGCAAGTGAGAAGTTTCCTCGGTTTGGCAAGTTACTGCCGTCGCTTCGTTGAGAATTTCTCCAAGATCGCTAAGCCTCTTACCGATCTCCTAAAGAAAGACAAGAAGTTCCTTTGGTCTCCTCAATGCCGAGAAAGCTTTGATCTCCTCAAGCAGAAGCTCACTTCCACACCTGTCCTTGTTCTTTCAGATACTTCTAAACCTTTCCAGATATTCTGTGATGCCTCTCTTCATGGTCTAGGTGCTGTCCTCATGCAAGAACGTCAAGTTGTGGCCAGCGCCGGCTCTATCTTTTCTGTGGCCCTTGGGCAAGCTGATGAAAGTGGCCCATAAAACTAATATGTATGTACGTATATACAAATATATGTGTCTAGTTTTACTAGCTAAATATTAAAATTAACATTCATCGATGCATTCATAGTATGAGTTTCTATAAATAACGACAGAAAGACAAAAGGAGTAGCAAAATATAAGTAGTAGTATTTCTTGATAGTTTTATTACCTCAAATAAGTAGTAGTATTCCTTGCTAGTTTTATTACTCCATCGACAATAATGCTTCAGTGCTTCACAAAAAAACTTTTTCGAGCATTTCTAGATGCAAAATCATTGAGGACCACTTCAAGATCGATGTTGTCCAAGATATCCTTCTCAATACAACATGTAGCCAAGCCATTCAATCTGTCTTGCAACATAGTAAATTCAACAAAATATAGTTAGTATGTTACATACATACTTATGAAAAAAATCGATGCTAGTTAGTGACTTACTGTCATCCAATGGCTGTCCATCGACCACATGGTCTGCACTTAAACTTTCATCATCATCTTGTTCGGGGTCAGATTCTTGCCTTTGATTATCGTCATGGACATCAACACTAGTTGTTGCTGAAAAATACTTATTTATAGCACCCCTCTGTGATTCAATAAGTTGATTCGCTCACTTTTTTTCATTCCTTTTCGTAGCACCGGATTTATGTTTCCGCTTCGGCATTGTGAAACCTATTGTTTACACGGATGACGGATCAACAGATGACACGAATACACGATATCATGAAAACACAATTTTTAATCTATAAAAAAAGGCAGATCATAATACCTTAGTTGCAGGCAGTTAGGGCGCCTTTGCTGACTCTAGCCTCCAGGGAGCAGCCAGCAGCAGGGTCTCACGCGGCGGGCGCTGTGACGCGACGCTGTCCGCTAGCGAATAGCGATCTGCTGACTGTTGGGGAGTTCTGGAGCCGGCGAGGCAGAGCGAGAGACGAGAGGCGGAGAGGGAGGCGCATGGAGGCGATGCGACCAGGGTCTAGGGAAGCGATCGAGGCGTTGGCGATGGAAAAATGAGGCGTTGTTTCCGTGACTTCCGTCCGTGCGTTCCTCTCCTTGGACCTGGACGTTTTCTTCTTTGCCGGCTAGGCTTTTGGCCTTTCTCTAAAATAAATCCAACAGCAAGCTATACTGTACTATACTAGTATACAAAGAAAATAGATGTGCTGATGGGCCCCCACCAGGCGGTGGCCCATGGGCATTGCCCATGGTCGCCTATAGCCAGAGCCGGCCCTGGTTGTGGCGTATGCTTCTTGTCAGTTGAAAAAGCATGAACTCAACTATCCCACACATGATCTCGAGCTTGCAGCCGTGTTACATGCTTTATTAACATGGCGCCAATACTTGTTGGGCAACAAATGTGAGATCTTCACCGACCACAAGAGTCTCAAATACATCTTCACACAACCCAACTTGAATCTCCGTCAAACGAGATGGATGGAAACCATCAAGGACTTTGATCTGTCTATCAGCTACACTCCAGGCAAAGCTAATGTCATGGCTGACGCCCTTAGTCGCAAGTCCTATTGCAACAACCTCATGATTCAAGAAAGTCAACCTGCTATTTATGAAAAATTCAGGAAATTGAATCTTGAGCTTGTTCCCCAAGGCTACCTTGCAAACTTGGTTATCACGCAAACTCTTGAAGATAAGATCCGAAAAGGACAGTTGCGAGATATTTGCAGCAA
Organism: Lolium rigidum; assembly: GCF_022539505.1. Taxonomy (NCBI): domain Eukaryota; kingdom Viridiplantae; phylum Streptophyta; class Magnoliopsida; order Poales; family Poaceae; genus Lolium; species Lolium rigidum. The sequence continues at coordinate 360,053,812 of NC_061514.1, forward strand.
GAACATCAAAGAGAATATGCACAAGCCCAAGTACAAGTCCTTCTCTCTCGATGATCAAGGAACTCTGTTCTTCCAAGGTCGTTTTGTTGTTCCGAATGATCCAGACCGGAGAAACCTTATTCTCAAAGAAGCTCACGACACTCCTCTTTCTATCCATCCCGGCAGCACAAAGATGTATCTCGATATCAAGTCTACCTATTGGTGGACTAGGATACAAAGGGATGTTGCTCGCTATGTGTCCAAATGTGATGTCTGTCGCCGTGTCAAAACAGAACATCAGAGACCTGCTGGTGTCCTCCAACCCCTGAAAATTCCTGAGTGGAAATGGGATAAGATTGAGATGGACTTCATAACTGGTTTTCCAAAGTCTCGTAAAGGCAATGATGCTATCTTCGTGGTGATCGACCGTCTTTCCAAGGTTGCTCACTTCCTTCCTGTCAAAGAGACAATATCTGCTAGTCAGTTGGCTGAGCTCTACACTGCAAAGATTGTTTCTCTTCATGGTGTTCCCTTGGAAATAAGCTCTGATCGTGGAAGCATCTTCACTTCCAGATTTTGGGCTAGCTTTCAGAAAGCTATGGGAACTAATCTGCTCTTCAGCACAGCTTACCATCCGCAAACGAGTGGGCAAGTCGAAAGAGTCAATCAGATTCTCGAGGACATGCTCCGTGCCTGTGTTATCTCCTTCGGCATGAAATGGGAAGAATGCCTTCCATTCGCTGAGTTCTCTTACAACAACAGCTATCAAGCCAGCTTGGGCATGGCACCCTTCGAAGCTCTCTATGGTCGCAAATGCAGAACACCTCTGAACTGGTCTGAAACCGGTGAAAGGCAAATCTTTGGCCCCGATGTCATCAACGAGGCTGAAGAAAAGGTGCGAATCATTCGTGACAATCTGAAGATAGCACAATCTCGGCAGAAAAGCTATTATGATAGCAAGCACCGTGATATGTTATATCATCCTGGTGATCAAGCCTACCTTCGTGTTACTCCTATGAGGGGCACTCATCGCTTCGGTATCAAAGGCAAGCTGGCGCCAAGATACATTGGTCCCTTCAAAGTTCTAGCAAAGCGTGGTGAAGTCGCTTACCTCCTTGAACTTCCTGAGAAGCTCTCCAAAGTGCACGATGTCTTCCACGTGTCACACCTCAAGAAGTGCTGCAAAGATCCGGGCCGTGCAGTTGATCACGAGTCCATTGACCTCCAAGAAGACCTCTCCTACAAAGAGCACCCCGTTCGGATTCTTGATGAAGCTGAACGCCGTACTCGCAACAACTCTGTCAAGTTTCTCAAGGTGCAGTGGTCGCACCATTCCGATAAAGAAGCAACTTGGGAGCGGGAAGATCAACTCCGTTCCGAGTACCCGTCCTTTTTCTCTTCTTCCTGAGAATCTCGGGGCGCGATTCCTTCAAGGGGGGGCGTTTGTAACATCCCAAGAGTAATACATAGACCCCTTTGTTCTTTTCTTGCATTGTTGTCATGTCATCATGTTGCATTCATGCATATCACCACCTTTTGGCTTTTATAAATTGCATTTGGTTTTGGCTTTGCTTTGTTTGCTTGCGGTTCTTCCACTCTTCCTCTCTCTTGGTTCATCCCCTCTCTCTTGTGATGTTCCAAGAAAAGCTAACAAGCCTAAACCTATCCCTCTACTTGATCTATATTTCAAATAGGTCATGCCAAAATTTTCTATTATATGGTTAATAAACCTACCCCTCTCTTCTATTTTTGCAATGCTTAATATGTGCTTGAGTTGGGATCCCTTCCTTCTCAAATGGTTGAGCCCATTAGGGTTTGCCAAATATTTGAATACCACATATTTTCATCTCTCTTTTTTTTTTCTCTATGACTCCCTCTCACTTTCTCTCTTTTATTTCTCAAGCCTACTATGTTGGTATCCCATGCTTGAGTTCTTCCCTGATTTCATTTCAAATTCTTCTCTTCTCAAAAATTCAGAAAGTTATTTGAAAGGAGGAAGAAATAAAAACTGAAAACTGAAAAGAAATAAAAGAAAAAGGCTAACTAATCTAACCCAGCCCAGCTCATCTCCACCCAAAAATAGCCATGCAACACCATCTCTCTCACTTTACACGTGAGGAGATAATGGCTATATCTGGTAATGGAGCTCGGCTGAGCTCCACGTCTCCTCCCCCCTTCATCCACCGGCCACCCTTCTCCTCTCTTTTAAGCACCAGCAGCAGCAGACCAAACAGCAACCCTCCTTAGCGCCGCCGCCACCCTTTTTCTTTCTGCAAAAACCCCACCAGAGAAAAACCACCAGACCACCTCCTGCCATCGCCGCCATGAGCATCCTCGACGCAACCTGAGCGCGGGAACGCATCCACGTCCATCTTCTCGTCGCCTCGTCTGCTTCACGGAGCCTCGTCGCCAAGATCTGCTCGACTCCGAACACATCTGCCTCGTCTACTCCACGGCATCCCTTCTTCCTCGTCGCCGGCGATCATCTCCAACGCCTCCCCTTCGTCTCCGACCACCCCAGGGTGAGCACGTCCCCTCTTCCCTTCACTGCATACCATGCATCGCTCAGTCATTGAAGAAATCAACGAGAACCGAGATCAAAACGAGTTACTGGAAAAAGAAAAGGAAACAGTTTTCTGTTTCGCGGTGCTCCCTTTCGTCGTAGTTCCCCGGCGTCTCAGTTTGTTTGAGCACGTGTTCTTGGAACCGTTAGAAGCACGGAAGTACCCTCTTTCTCCTCGACTTTGTTTCATCCAAAACGGACCAGAGACGACGACGCCATCGTCAATCGAAGATCAGTCCAGAGTTAGTTCGCCGTTTTTCAGATCCGCTCACCGTGACACGGCCACGTCTCCCGATGATCACCACCGGCGCCACGCTGCTACGTTTCCACTCAAATCTGACCCGTTGCAATCTCCCCACATCCAGCTACACCACGGTTGTTTTATTTTTGCAAATCGACGCACAGTTTCGTCGCGGCGGAAACTTTAAAATCCGTGCGTAAAACTATCTACAGGAGACGACACTGTCACGTTGTTCAGTTTTCAATGTCAAAATTCAGTTATCCTTTGCTTACACCATATCTTGCCTGAACCCCGTATCTGTACAAAATCTTCACAGCAGCACACTGGTACCGCTCCTTTGCATCTTCCAGGGCGCTCATGGTTCAAATTTTGGCCGGCGCACTAAACCACCTTTTGGGAAAATTTCTTTATCCTTTACTGTTGTATTGTTTTTGCTCCCAGCACCTTTCTGCTTCGTTTTAAAAACCTACTTTATAAACTCCAATTCATACAAACTTGATATCCAGGAGTATTAGAAAAACCTAATCTACATGTCTATAAAATCTGTTTTATCTTTTGAACAACTAAAATTGTGTCAATTTTCAAATCTGGACTAAATTCGACAATTGTTGCCTAATTCATAACTTCACATCCACACCTCCGATTTTGGAAAATTTTATATCTATTTGTATCAGAAAAGTGTGAGGTTTTCAAATCTGCACTTGTCATGCATCATTGGCATCATCCCTGCCTCGGCCTAAATAAATTTCGCAATTGAAACTAAATGTTATGAGAGGGTGTCTATCATTTATTGCTATATTTGAACACCCCACTTAATTTTGCTATGTATGAAACCCTTGCACCTCATGCATCATATTGCGCATTGCATTTTCTTGTATTGATTTGTGCCTTTACTTCCCTTGTATGTGCTATTTGGTTCTTCTCGAGTAGACACCGACGCAGAGCAGTACGAGCAGGAGTACGAGCACCCCCTGGAGGATCGTGTCGGTGCTTCTACCTCTGATCTGACAGGTGAGCCCACCCCTTCACCTATTTTACATTTACATGCTCTTTTGATCTATTGCTATCCTTATGCTGCGATTCTGTTGTGTCACGTGTCCTATCCACCTGTTACCTATATCTCCGAGATACACCTCCTCGTCCTACCTGTTGTTTGTTGTTTGCCAGCTTTGCGAGTCGTAGGCGAGTTTAGGGTTTTCTGTTGATATCTCGAAATGTTCGGGATATCTTGTTGGTATGTTGACACATGTACCACCTTTTCAAAATGATGATGATAACTTTTGCTACAACTTAAAATTGCTAAGGGATATAATATTGCAGAGGCATCGGTGAGCCCCTTTGCGAAAGCATCAGATTTTTGTCTCGCTTGTGTCCCCTAGGACCCGAGTTCTTGTTATCGGTTCTAAGACTGAGCGCGCTAACCACTCGTGGGAGGATTTATCGGGACCCCCCATCACCCATTACCATTTCTCAAGTCTGTTGAAAAGGGGGGCACAACCTTGGTTTTATTTGCCTATGCCATGTATGCCATGTTTACTTCCTGTTGCCTTCGGGTGTTTACTTCATGTTGCCTTCGGGTGTTTACTTCCTGTTTCCTTCGGGTGTTTATTTCTGTACTGTACCCCGCGGGACGTTTAGCGAAAGCGTGTGGTTCGCACGCCTAGCCGCCGTCGCAAACCCTGAGTCCGCATCGGAGTACGGCCGAACTTCGTTTCGGGTGGCTTAGTCGGGTGGCCCCCCTAGGCATTCTTGTTGATTTGGGAACGGTCTTGTTGTGAGACTCCGCCGTAATTAAGCGGGTTCGAGCATGCGTGTATGGTAACATTGGTGCACCCCTGCGGGGTTAAATCTTATCGATAAGACGTGTCCGCGGTTATGGACGACTTGGAGCTGTTTAACTCGATCATAGAACAACTTACACCTAAAGTTGTCGCTAATAACTTGCTAATTACTTGCATAGTAAGTTAGCCCTATTATAATGGAATGATATAAAATTGTCAACTGTGTGAGTGCCTTGTTAGTACCTCTTGGCTAAGGGGGATCGCATTGGCAGAGTTTTGTTTGCAGAGTATAGAACTTCTAGAATATGCGCTCTCTCACCTTCTCTATTAGACGGATGTTGTAGCGTGTCTCTATTGGATAGTGATTTGCTGCCGCTAAACTCCACATATAGCCGGGCGAAGTTTACACCGCCCACCAGCAAGCATAGCTGGTCTTGTCTCGCAAGTACGTGCCATTTGGTACTTACCCTCGTTTTTCTCCCTCTTTTTCCGGAACACGCTTTTCGACAAACAGGTACGACAGATGATGAGCAGTACGCAGGTGGCTACTTTGTCGAGTTCACGGACGACGACTTCGTTGCGTAGCAGGATCGTTCCTAAGGTAGCAGCCTGTGGCATGTTGGTTATGGGAACACCGCTTGATTATCTTCAGGACTCTTAGTCCCATTTGGTTCTTGTCTGTACCCAGAATATTTGGCTATCTTATGTATGATGTAATGTTGGGACATGTGTCCTCTGAGTGTCATTTGGATCTTGCTCATTAGAGCGTTGCTATATATATGAACCTTATTTCCATATTTTGTCTCATACATAGTCATGTTGTGATATTCAAGCTGTATTCTACCCTCGTATCCTGTGCACAGTGTGTGTATGTGTGAAGTGCACAAGAAGGTGAAGCACTCAGGCTTGGAAAGCCTATCGTGAGTCTTAGAGGTGGGTGTTGTGTGCATGGGCGTGTCGAGCTGTTGCTTGGCCTACCCATATGCTTGGGAATGCGAGGCGACCTCACGGTCCTTTGTAGTGACCTCATGCACATAAACTCCTCTTACCTGCGCGCTCTGGGTTTTCCTACTCCTGGGGCCTACAAACACAAGCCCTACAAACACGATCTTTGGCAAAAGAAACATTGTCCATTAGTCCCACAACATGGTTCCCCTTGTGAAGACTTTGCAAAGTTCTCATGTTGACATGGTCCAAGCAGTGATGCCACAACCAACCCACATCCGCCTTTCCGAATAGGCACATCGCCCCCAAGAAGTCCTGTTGGAGATATGCCCAAGAGGCAATAATAAAATGGTTATTATAATATATCTTTGAGTTTATGATAATGTTTACATACCATGCTATAATTGTATTAACCGAAACATTGATACATGTGTGTTACGTGAACAACAAGGAGTCCCTAGTAAAGCCTCTTGTATAACTAGCTTATTGATTAATAGATGATCATAGTTTCATGATCATGAACATTGGATGTTGTTAATAACAAGGTTATGTCATTATATGAATGATGTAATGGACACACCCAAATAAGCGTAGCATATGATCACGTCATTAAGTTCTATTTGCTATAAGCTTTCGATACATAGTTACCTAGTCCTTTCGACCATGAGATCATATAAATCACTTATGCCGGAAGGGTACTTTGATTACATCAAACGCCACTGCGTAAATGGGTGGTTATAAATATGGGATTAGGTATCCGGAAAGTATGAGTTGAGGCATATGGATCAACAGTGGGATTTGTCCATCCCGATGACGGATAGATATACTCTGGGCCCTCTCGGTGGAATGTCGTCTAATTAGCTTGCAAGCATATGAATGGTTCATAAGATACCACATACCACGGTACGAGTAAATAGTACTTGTCGGAGACGAGGTTGAACAAGGTATAGAGATACCGATGATCAAACCTCAGACAAGTAAAATATCGCGTGACAAAGGGAATCGGTATCGTATGTGAATGGTTCAATCGATCACTAAGTCATCGTTGAATATGTGGGAGCCATTATGGATCTCCAGATCCCGCTATTGGTTATTGGTCGAGAGAAGTCTCAACCATGTCTGCATAGTTCGCGAACCGTAGGGTGACACACTTAAGGTTTGATGTCGTTTAAGTAGATATGGAATATGGAATGGAGTTCGAAGTTTTGTTCGGAGTCTCGGATGGGATCCAGGACATCACGAGGAGTTCGGAATGGTCCGGAGAATAAGATTCATATATAGGAAGTCATTTTACAAGTTTGAAAATGATCCGGTGCATTTATGGAAGGTTCTAGAAGGTTCTAGAAAAGTCCGGAAGAAATCACTATGGAAGGCGGAGTACCGGAGGGACTCCACTAGCATGGCCGGCCAAACCCTAAGGGGGAGGAGTCCCAGGTGGGCTCCACCTTGGTGGCCGGCCAACCCCACCTCAAGGAAAGGTGGGAGTCCCACCTTGAGTGGGATTCCCCCTTTGGGTAGGTTTTGTCCTTATGGAAGGTTTTGGTTTCGGGTCTTATTCGAAGACTTGGATACCAACACTTGGGGATTTCCACCTATATAATGAGGAGGAGAGGGAGGGGCTGCCCACTCTTGGCCGCACCACCTAGGGCCCCCCATGGCCGGCGCCCTACCCCCCTTCTCTCTCCCCAAACCCTAGCGCCCCTCCTCCACATACTACTCCCGCAGCGCATAGGCGAAGCCCTGCCGGAGTTCTCCACCACCACCGCCACCACGCCGTCGTGCTGCCGCGATTCCGAGGAGGATCTACTACTTCCGCTGCCCGCTGGAACGGGGAGGAGGACGTCGTCTTCATCAACCCCGTACGTGTGACCGAGTACGGAGGTGCTGCCCGATTGTGGCACCGTCAAGATCTTCTACGCGCTTTTGAAAGCGGCAAGTGATCATCTTTCGCAACAACGAGATCTAATCTCGTAGGCTTTGGAAATCTTCAAGGGTTAGTCTCGTCATCCCCTCGTTGCTACCATCTTCTAGATTGCATCTTGGCTTGGTTTTCGTTCTTGCGGTAGGAATTTTTTTATTTTCTATGCTACGAATCCCATCAGTGGTATCAGAGCCGTGTCTATGCATAGATTGGTTGCACGAGTAGAACACAATTGTTTTGTGGGTGTTGATGCTTTGTTGTCTTTAGTTCGTGTACTTTGCATCTTGCGGCATGGTGGGATGAAGCGGCTCGGGCTAACTTTACATGACCGCGTTCATGAGACTTGCTCCACGTTCGACATGCAACTTGTATTGCATAAGTGGCTTTGCGGGTGTCTGTCTCCCCCACTATAGTGAAGATCCAATTTACTCTTTCTATTGACAACACTAGTATCACCGTTGTGGTTCATGTTCGTAGGTAGATTGGATCTTACTCGAAAACCCTAAACCACGTAAAATATGCAAACCAAATTAGAGACGTCTAACTTGTTTTTGCAGTGGTTTGGTGATGTGATATGGCCATGATGTGATGATGAATATGTATGAGATGATCATTATTGTATTGTGGCAACCGGCAGGAGCCTTATGGTTGTCTTTATATTTCATGTTGAGTAGTATTTCAAAGTAGTTGTAATAGTTGCTACATGACGTGAACAACTATGAAGACGGCGCCATGGACCTTGACGCTACGCCGACGATGATGGAGATCATGCCTGTTGATGATGGAGATCATGTCCGTCTTTGAATATGAAGATCGAAGGCGCAAAGACTAAAGAGCCATATCATATCACGTATGAATTGCATGTTATGTTAATCCTTTATGCATCTTATTTTGCTTAGATCGCGACGGTAGCATTATAAGATGATCCCTCACATTAATATCAAGATAATAAAGTGTTCTCCCCTCGTATGCACCGTTACCAAAGTTCATCGTTTCGAAGCATCTCGTGATGATCGGATGTGATAGATTCTACGTTCACATACAACGGGTGTAAGCCATGTTTGCACACGCAGAATACTTGGGTTTGCTTGACGAGCCTAGCATGTACAGACATGGCCTCGGAACACAGGAAACCGAAAGGTTGAACACGAGTCATATGGATGATATGATCAACATGTTGATGTTCAGCGTTGAAGCTACATCATCTCACGTGATGATCGGTTTTGGTGTAGTGGATGTGGATCATGTGCTACTTTAACAACTATGAGGGATGTTGTATTAAGTGGGAGTTCATTAGTAATTAGATTAAAACATGAACTAATTATCATAAACATAGTCTGAATAGTATTTTGAATTAATTTTTAGAATTGGCATCCGTTTTCTACCATACGCTAGTCTTGTAATTGAGATAAAAATACTGTTAAGTCTGACAAGTAACTTTACGAACTGGTACCGTATTGTTAAAGAATCAAGAAATGATTAAGTCCTATTGAAAACTTTTAGTAAACCTCACATTATTGATTCAAAGAACAATGGTTTCAATTAGTACCTAGAATCATCTTGTCTCCGTGAAACTTGAAGTTCAAATCTATTTGAAAAGTAAGGAGCTGAAACTTTTGTTTTCAGAAATAAGCGAGGTATGAGATATATGTGATATCTAAGACCTTATTGCAAGGTGATAGAATATAATTTGGTGAGAGTACATAAACTCATAAGTTTTATGGGAATGTACGAAGGTTGAAGACGCCAGGCGTCTCAATCCTCCAACTATTGGGGCACCAACAATATTCGCATATCCATGAAGTGATCGTCCTTAGTATGCACCGTTGCTTAAGACTCGTCGTTTTGAAGCATCTCGTGATGATCGGGTGTTATAGATTCTACGTGTGCATACAGCGGGTGCAAGCAAGATTTGCACATGCGAATACTGAGGTTAAACTTTACGAGCCTAGCATGTACAGACATGGTCTCGGAAAGTCGTCATGATATGATGGATAAAATTATGAGTGAAATTGTTCATCATATTACAAAGTTACTAATGGTGAAATCTGGAACACTTGTCATATGATGATCAACTTCAAAGTAAGAACCTCAAGGTTATTGGTATTTAACCAATGGACCTAGAAGTTATTGAAGGTGAAGTGTTTTCTGAGAATGAGGAGAACTAAAAGAGAAACTACAAAAGATATTTTGGCAGAAAGAAAGAAAAGACTAGAAAGTCTAGCTCAGGTGTATATAAATGATATACATGTTATGGATGTATTCCTTGTTTGGTCACATAATGAAATTCTTGGGTATTTGTACCAGATTGGTTGGTATGAGATGTCATACAATATAACGCAATACAAGAATATGATGGCCTAAGTGACTGTTAAGGAATATGGTAATAATGCACGTCTGGAACATAATAAAGTGTTATTATGCTTGTCGTTGGCATTCTACCTAGCCCTTAGAATTTATAATAGGGATTTCTATTTTCGTGCCCCTGCTTCGTTAGTTGTACTCAGTTTTCCCCAGCCCCTTAGTTTTTCCTCAGCTTTCCCCTCCCTCTAGATTGAAACCCCTCGAAGACGCGGGTTGCCGTCAGGTCAGAGGCCTTACCGTTACCGTCGGGTCGGTTCCTCTCGACCGTCTCGTGCTCGACGGATAGCCATCCATCTACCGCCGACGCGTGGGCCGTTTTATTTCCTCGATTGTATACGCGGTGCTGCCAATGACAAATGGGGCCGCTCTATGGGGCTGCCGCAGCCAATGACCAGTGGGTCGTCTATTTATTTATAGAAAATTATATATTGCCGCTCTGTGGGGCCTCCGCAGCCAATGACCGTTGTGGCAGGTGACTATTTTCGCAGCTTAATCTAAAGTGACTCTTATGCTAAACATTGTGCATCCCGACGTTGACCTAGCAGTGGCGGCGAGCATAGCCGTTTCCGACCATGCCGATATCGGCATCGGCATCGTTTGGAGGATGTGCTGCTCGAATAATAGTGGAAATGCGATATTATTTTTTACATGCATAATATATAGAAAATAGCTAGATCTCTAAATCGATGCATATGAAGCTACATATATATTCTTGGTCATAATCCCCTTATCTAAATGGGATGGATGCATGGCTTCACGTCGTCGTCGCTTTCATCGTCAGTATCTTCGTCGTCTGAGTAGTAGTACCTCCTCCACATTGTTCCGTCGAACACCTTCACTGTGAGCACATCATCGCCTTCATATTTGAAGTGTACGTGGCAGCCGAAATCCACACCGTGCGCGATGGCGAATTTCTCCCAGCCCTTGTCGAGGTACATCCGGCCTTGTCCGTCAAATAGGACCTCCACGGTCCAGAGACGAGGACCGCAGTCAGCTGCTCGCAGATACACCTTGATGGCGTGTAACTCACACGTTCGTTGGGAACCCCAAGAGGAAGGTATGATGCGCACAGCAGCAAGTTTTCTCTCAGAAAGAAACCAAGGTTTATCGAACCAGGAGGAGCCAAGAAGCACGTTGAAGGTTGATGGCGGCGAGATGTAGTGCGGCGCAACACCAGAGATTCCGGCGCCAACGTGGAACCTGCACAACACAACCAAAGTACTTTGCCCCAACGAAACGGTGAGGTTGTCAATCTCACCGGCTTGCTTGTAACAAAGGATTAGATGTATAGTGTGGATGATGATTGTTTGCGAGAGAACGATGAAAGAACAAGTATTGCAGCAGATTTGTATTTCAGATGTAAAGAATGGACCGGGGTCCACAGTTCACTAGAGGTGTCTCTCCCATAAGATATCATGTTGGGTGAACAAATTACAGTCGGGCAATTGACAAATAGAGAGGGCATAACAATGCACATACATGACATGATGAATATTGAGAGATTTAATTGGGCATTACGACAAAGTACATAGACCGCTATCCAGCATGCATCTATGCCTAAAAAGTCCACCTTCAGGTTATCATCCGAACCCCTTCCAGTATTAAGTTGCAAAACAACGAGACAATTGCATTAAGTATGGTGCGTAATGTAATCAATAACTACATCCTCGGACATAGCATCAATGTTTTATCCCTAGTGGCAACAAGCACATCCACAACCTTAGAACTTTCCGTCACTTCGTCCCGGATTTAATGGAGGCATGAACCCACTATCGAGCATAAATACTCCCTCTTGGAGTTAAGAGCAAAAACTTGGCCAGAGCCTCTACTAATAACGGAGAGCATGCAAGATCATAAACAACACATAGGTAATAGATTGATAATCAACATAACATAGTATTCTCTATCCATCGGATCCCGACAAACACAACATATAGAATTACAGATAGATGATCTTGATCATGTTAGGCAGCTCACAAGATCCGACAATGAAGCACATGAGGAGAAGAGAACCATCTAGCTACTGCTATGGACCCATAGTCCAGGGGTGAACTACTCACTCATCACTCCGGAGGCGACCATGGCGGTGAAGAGTCCTCCGGGAGATGATTCCCCTCTCCGGCAGGGTGCCGGAGGTGATCTCCGTAATCCCCGAGATGGGATTGGCGGCGGCGGCGTCACAGTAAGGTTTTCCGTATCGTGGCTCTCGGTACTGGGGGTTTCGCGACGAAGGCTATTTGTAGGCGGAAGGGCAACGCGGGGGGCCACACGAGGACCCCACACACCAGGCCGGCGCGGCCAAGGGCCAGGCCGCGCCACCCTAGCGTGTCGGCGCCTCGTGGCCCCACTTCCTTTCCCCCTCGGTCTTCTGGAAGCTTCGTGCAAAAATAGGCCCCTGGGCGTTGATTTCGTCCAATTCCGAGAATATTTCCTTTGTAGGATTTCTGAAACCAAAAACAGCAGAAAACAACAACTGGCTCTTTGGCATCTCGTTAATAGGTTAGTGTCGGAAAATGCATAAATACGACATATAATGTGTATAAAACATGTAGATATCATCAATAATGTGGCATGGAACATAAGAAATTATCGATACGTCGGAGACGTATCAGCATCCCCAAGCTTAGTTCTGCTCGTCCCGAGCAGGTAAACGATAACAAAGATAATTTCTGGAGTGACATGCCATCATAACCTTGATCATACTATTGTAAACATATGTAATGAATGCAGCGATCAAAACAATTGTAATGTCATGAGTAAACAAGTGAATCATAAAGCAAAGACTTTTCATGAATAGTACTTAAAGACAAGCATCAATAAGTCTTGCATAAGAGTTAACTCATAAAGCAATAAATCAAAGTAAAGGTATTGAAGCAACACAAAAGAAGATTAAGTTTCAGCGGTTGCTTTCAACTTATAACATGTATATCTCATAGATAATTGTCAATATAGAGTAATATAACAAGTGCAATATGCAAGTATGTAGGAATCAATGCATAGTTCACACAAGTGTTTGCTTCTTGAGGTGGAGAGAAATAGGTGAACTGACTCAACATTAAAAGTAAAAGAAAGGTCCTTCGCAGAGGAAAGCATCGATTGCTATATTTGTGCTAGAGCTTTTATTTTGAAAACAAGAAACAATTTTGTCAACGGTAGTAATAAAGCACATGTATTATGTAAATTATATCTTACAAATTGCAAGCCTCATGCATAGTATACTAATAGTGCCCGCACCTTGTCCTAATTAGCTTGGACTACCGGATCATCGCAATACACATGTTTTAACCAAGTGTCACAAAGGGGTACCTCTATGCCGCCTGTACAAAGGTCTAAGGAGAAAGCTCACATTTTGGATTTCTCGCTTTTGATTATTCTCAACTTAGACATCCATACCGGGACAACATAGACAACGTGATAATGGACTCCTCTTTAATGCATAAGCATGTGGCAACAATTAGTATTCTCATATGAGATTGAGGATATATGTCCAAAACTCGAAACTTCCACTATGATTCATGGCTTTAGTTAGCGGCCCAATGTTCTTCTCTAACAATATGCATGCTCCAACCATTAAGGTGGTAGATCTCTCTTACTTCGGACAAGACGGACATGCATAGCAACTCACATGATATTCAACAAAGAGTAGTTGATGGCGTCCCCAGGAACATGGTTATCGCACAACAAGCAACTTAATAAGAGATAAAGTGCATAAGTACATATTCAATACCACAATAGTTTTTAAGCTATTTGTCCCATGAGCTATATATTGCAAAGGTAAAGAATGGAAATTTTAAAGGTAGCACTCAAGCAATTTACTTTGGAATGGCGGAGAAATACCATGTAGTAGGTAGGTACGGTGGACACAAATGGCATAGTGGTTGGCTCAAGGATTTTGGATGCATGAGAAGTATTCCCTCTCGATACAAGGTTTAGGCTAGCAAGGTTATTTGAAACAAACACAAGGATGAACCGGTGCAGCAAAACTCACATAAAAGACATATTGTAAACATTATAAGACTCTACACCGTCTTCCTTGTTGTTCAAAACTCAATACTAGATATTATCTAGACTTTAGAGAGACCAAATATGCAAACCAAATTTAGCAAGCTCTAGGTGTTTCTTCATTAATGGGTGCAAAGTATATGATGCAAGAGCTTAAACATGAGCACAACAATTGCCAAGTATCAAATTATTCAAGACATTTTAGAATTACTACATGTAGCATTTCCCGATTCCAACCATATAACAATTTAACGAAGAAGATTCAACCTTCGCCATGAATACTATGAGTAAAGCCTAAGGACATACTTGTCCATATGCAACAGCGGAGCGTGTCTCTCTCCCACACAATGAATGCTACGATCCATTTTATTCAAACAAAAACAAAAACAAAAACAAACCGACGCTCCAAGCAAAGCACATAAGATGTGACGGAGTAAAAATATAGTTTCAGGGGACGAACCTGATAATGTTGTCGATGAAGAAGGGGATGCCTGGGCATCCCCAAGCTTAGACGCTTGAGTCTTCTTAGAATATGCAAGGGTGAACCACCGGGGCATCCCCAATCTTAGAGCTTTCACTCTCCTTGATCATATTGCATCATTCTCCTCTCTTGATCCTTGAAAACTTCCTCCACACCAAACTCGAAACAACTCATTAGAGGGTTAGTGGACAATAAAAATTAACATGTTCAGAGGTGACACAATCATTCTTAACACTTCTGGACATTGCATAAAGCTACTGGACATTAATGAATCAAAGAAATTCATCCAACATAGCAAAAGAGGCAATGCGAAATAAAAAGGCAGAATCTGTCAAAACAGAACAGTCCGTAAAGATGGATTTTATTGAGGTGCCAGACTTGCTCAAATGAAAATTCCCAAATTGAATGAAAGTTGCGTACATATCTGAGGATCACGCACGTAAATTGGCTTAATTTTCTGAGCTACCTACAGGGAGGCAGGTCGAAATTCGTGACAGCAAAGAAATCGTTTCACGCGAGTAATCCAAATCTAGTATGAACCTTACTATCAAAGACTTTACTTGGCACAAAAAAACACAAAACTAAGATAAGGAGAGGTTGCTACAGTAGTAAACAACTTCCAAGACTCAAATATAAAACAAAAATACTGTAGTAAAAACATGGGTTGTCTCCCATAAGCGCTTTTCTTTAACGCCTTTCAGCTAGGCACAAAAAGTGTGTATCAAGTGTTATCAAGAGATGATGCATCTTCAGCGGGGTTTGGAGTTTTCTCAACCATGCATAGTATATTGGATACATAAGTTTCAGCGGCTCCCTTTTCATTAGTCTTGGGCTTGCTACTCTCATCAAACAAATTTTCAGGAACAAGCCAAGCATAGTTATTTTCTAGCGCTTCATTCATCGCTAGGAGCTTACATGGTATTGGTGCTTTGATCTCCCCACCATCATTAATTTTATTAGTGTACCTTACTCTCTCCATGTCCATCTTTTCAAGGATACTAACAAAATTGGTATAAGAACCAAGCATCTTATATTTAATAAAGACCTTTCTAGCCTCTCTTGCTATACCACCAAATTCTCTAAGAAGGGTTTCTAAAACAGAATCTTTCTTTTCCCCTTCTTCCATATCACCGAGTGTAAGAAACATGTGTTGGATTATAGGATTGAGATTAACAAATTTAGTTTCCAACATGTGAACTAAAGCAGCAGCAGCAATTTCATAAGTAGGAGCAAGTTCTACCAAGTGTCTATCTTCAAAATCTTCAACGGTACTAACATGATTGAAAAATTCTTCTATATTATTTCTCCCAACTATAGACCCACGTCCTACCGGTATGTCTTTTGCGGTAAAGTTAAAAGGAAACATGATGAAGCAAACAAAGTAGTAAATAAAATAAAGCAAGACAAAAACAAAGTAAAGAGATTGGATTGTGGAGACTCCCCTTGCAGCGTGTCTTGATCTCCCCGGCAACGGCGCCAGAAAATATGCTTGATGGCGTGTAACTCACACGTTCGTTAGGAACCCCAAGAGGAAGGTATGATGCGCACGGCGAGCAAGTTTTCCCTCGTAAAGAAACCAAGGTTATCGAACCGGGAGGAGCCAAGAAGCACGTTGAAGGTTGATGGCGGCGGGATGTAGTGCGGCGCAACACCGAGAGATTCCGGCGCCAACGTGGAACCTGCACAACACAACCAAAGTACTTTGCCCCAACGAAATAGTGAGGTTGTCAATCTCACCGGCTTGCTTGTAACAAAGGATTAGATGTATAGTGTGGATGATGATTGTTTGCAGAGAACAAGTAAAGAACAAGTATTGCAAGCAGATTTGTATTTCGGATGTAAAGAATGGACCGGGGTCCACGGTTCACTAGAGGTGTCTCTCCCATAAGATAGCATGTTGGGTGAACAAATTACAGTCGGGCAATTGACAAATAGAGAGGGCATAACAATGCACATACATGACATGATGAATATTGTGAGATTTAATTGCGCATTACATTGTTCAATAATTCGGCCGAATCACCGATTAAATGGCCAGTTAATCGCTACTCAGTGGCTCACTGAGTAGCCGATAAATGCTGATTACCCGATTAATCGGCCGATTAACTAGCGAATTGGCCGATTAATCGCTATTCAGTGGCCGAGCGAGCCGTTACCAGTTAACGAATTCCTGAACAATGGCGCATTACGACAAAGTACATAGACCGCTATCCAGCATGCATCTATGCCTAAAAAGTCCACCTTCAGGTTATCATCCGAACCCCTTCCAGTATTAAGTTGCAAAACAACAAACAATTGCATTAAGTATGGTGCGTAATGTAATCAATAACTACATCCTCGGACATAGCATCAATGTTTTATCCCTAGTGGCAACAACACATCCACAACCTTAGAACTTTCATCGTCATCGTCCCGGATTTAATGGAGGCATGAACCCACTATCGAGCATAAATACTCCCTCTTGGAGTTAAGAGCAAAAACTTGGCCGCAGCCTCTACTAATAACGGAGAGCATGCAAGATCATAAACAACACATAGGTAATAGATTGATAATCAACATAACATAGTATTCTCTATCCATCGGATCCCGACAAACACAACATATAGAATTACAGATAGATGATCTTTATCATGTTAGGCAGCTCACAAGATCCGACAATGAAGCACATGAGGAGAATACAACCATCTAGCTACTCGCTATGGACCCATAGTCCAGGGGTGAACTACTCACTCATCACTCCGGAGGCGACCATGGCGGTGAAGAGTCCTCCGGGAGATGATTCCCCTCTCCGGCAGGGTGCCGGGAGGTGATCTCCGGAATCCCCCGAGATGGGATTGGCGGCGGCGTCACGGTAAGGTTTTCCGTATCGTGGCTCTCGGTATCGGGGGTTTCGCGACGAAGGCTATTTGTAGGCGGAAGGGCAACGCGGGGCCACACGAGGGCCCCACACACCGACCGGCGCGGCCAAGGGCCGGGCCGCGCCGCCCTAGCGTGTCGGCGCCTCGTGGCCCCACTTCCTTTCCCCTCGGTCTTCCGGAAGCTTCGTGCAAAAATAGGCCCCCGGGCGTTGATTTCGTCCAATTCCGAGAATATTTCCTTTGTAGGATTTCTGAAACCAAAAACAGCAGAAAACAACGAGCTGGCTCTTCGGCATCTCGTTAATAGGTTAGTGCCGGAAAATGCATAAATACGACATATAATGTGTATAAAACATGTAGATATCATCAATAATGTGGCATGGAACATAAGAAATTATCGATACCTCAGAGACGTATCACACCTTAGCTGGCTCCTGGCCGTCAAGATAGTCCGCAAACTTTTTTGGGAGTTCCTGCAAAGAGATCGAGCGCCGATCGTTTGAAATTAAAGGTTTTTTAGAACATGCCCATAATTAATCACATGCATCATATATGTGGGAACGCGTACGTACCTTCTTGACCAAAGGGTCTTCATAGACGACGATGAAGAACTCCTCTATGATCAATGGCAGTGTTGACGGTGGTGGTGGCAATGATGATGATCCACTTCCCCTTCCCCTTCCCCTTCCCCTTCCGGTCCGCGTCCGAGACGTGGAAGCCATGGCAATGGATGATCAAGTGTATGTGAACGAAGAAGAGAGAGGCAGAACCTATTGACACAAGGGATGGCCGTGTGGGTGTTTATAAGGGAGAGATGACCGTTGTAGGGGTTTACACAATAAAATAAGGAGGAGGTGAACGTTGGTGGGGGTTTACACAATAAATTAAGGAGGAGATGACCGCTGTGGGGGTTTACACAATAAATTAAGGATGAGACGACCGTTGTGGGGGTATATATCTCAACAAAAAAGTAATGCGGACTATCTTGACGGAAATGGAACTTCGTGATATAGTTTATCATTTTACCGTGAAAAGTAATGCCTAAAAGAAATGGTAATTCGTGATAGTTTATCATTTTCCGTAATGGCTACAACAAATCGTTGATGGTTTATCATTTTTTGCGTGAAAAGTAATGGCTACAAGAAATGGGTGATGGTGTATCATTTTTTGCGTGCAAAGTAATGGCTACAACAAAATCGGTGATGGTTTATCGTTTTTTGCGTGAAAAGTAATGGCTACAAGAAATGGGTGATGGTGTATCATTTTTTGCGTGAAAAGTAATGGCTACAACAAAATCGGTGATGATTTATCGTTTTTTGCGTGAAAAGTAATGGGTACAAGAAATGGGTGATGGTGTATCATTTTTGTGCGTGAAAAGTAATGGCTACAACAAATCGGTGATGGTTTATCGTTTTTTGCGTGAAAAGTAATGGCTACAAGAAATGGGTGATGGTGTATCATTTTTTGCGTGAAAAGTAATGGCTACAACAAAATCGGTGATGATTTATCGTTTTTTGCGTGAAAAGTAATGGGTACAATCCCTACAAGAAATGGGTGATGGTGTATCATTTTTTTGCGTGAAAAGTAATGGCTACAACAAATCGGTGATGGTTTATCATTTTTTGCGTGAAAAGTAATGCCTAAAAAGAGTTTATAATTTAGCTCGTGAAAAATAATGCGAGAAAACCAAACTTTGCGTGAAGCTAACGGACGACAGAGAGAGAGAGGGTGGTGGCCCCGACCGGAGAGAGAGATAGGGGTTATCCCGCCCGTTAGATCATACGATCAACGGTCGGCGGGCACGATCCGCGTGACATGGGCTAGACCAATCGGGGCAATGTTGGGCGTACTGTGAGAGTTTGTGAAGGGAGAGGGCAAAGCTGAGTAGTATCAAGAAACCAAGGGCAAGTGAGTAGTAAACGGACTAAGGGATTCAAATATGAGATTTAAAAAATGGAAAATGCGTGTTTTGTACAATGAAACCCATCTTGGCCTACCTCAAACTATTTGCAATACAAATCTACATGAGTGTGAAAATTATGGCCTCATTCGGACAAAGTATGTTTTGGGGAAAGTCTGTTTTGGGTAGGGCTTATTATGGAAAACCATGCACCTTCATAGCTACTAGGTGATCTGAGAAGTGGAAATTTGTGGTGAAACTTGATTTATCTATGATTTATCTATGATTTGAGAAGTGGCAATTTGTGGTAAAGACTCCATGAGTAAATGCCACTCTTTTTCGGAATTTTTTGCACATTAAATAACTCATTTAACTAGTTAATCCCATTTGTTGACTCTCTCGTTGACCAGCCACTTGAGGGTAAAACTGAGTATATTACACTAGCCGATATTAGCACTCAAGGAGAAAACTGAGCACACAAAAAATGCTAGTATATGACTCGGGGGTATATCTGAGTATATCTAAATTTCCAGGGTTAGACCCGAGGACGCGTGTTGCGGTGCAGAAGTGGAAGACGTGCCATTGTTGACGCGTGTCACGGTGCAGACGTGCAAATAGTGGACGCGGGTCGCATTTTGGACGCGTAAGCCCCTCCCTCCCTCCCTCCCTCTGCACACAGTCATCTCATTCTCGCTCACGCACGAAACCACCCCTCTCACGTCCCATCAACTTCTCCAAATCGAAAAAACCCCAACCGCCGTACGCACGCTACCCTGCCGGCGATGGAGAAGAAGAATGCGCCGGCGGCCGTCGCCTCCGAGTCCGTCGCCTCCGCGCCCGTCGCCGTCGAGCCCGTCGCCGCCGAGCCCGTCGCCGCCGAGCGCGTCGCCGCCGAGCGCGTCGCCTCCGAGGGCGGCGCATCCAAGCGCAGCACCTCCGTGGACTGGGCCTCTCTCTCGGCTGATGGACCACTTCACAAGATCGGCCAATGCTTACTGGCGAACGAGGAGTACGCCGACACCTACTCTGCTATGAGGCAAGTACGGCAGAAATTGGCGCTCAGGTTTGCACCGAGCCCGACGTGCACACTGGACGAATGGATCATGCTACACCACGCCCTTCCACGCGTCGCTGAGTTCACCTTCCTCCAACTCGGCACATCACGCTACGTCACCATAGATCTATCGGAAGTTCATACAAGGTTCAAATTCCTCCATATCTACCTTTTTATTTTCAATCTTAAACACATCTTAGTGCTGAATGTTATCTTCATCAATATATTTTAGATACTACTTCGTCGGCTTTTGCCGTGGTATCATCGTGCTTGCCCAGAGGAACCCGCCGCACAAGATACGGCTGCTGAACCCACTCACAAAGAAATTGAACACTATGTTTGAGGCGCAGATGCCATCTGTTTTTCTGAAATCAGTCGCTGTTATCAAATCCCCGACTATGGTCTTCGTTGCCGCACATTACCCGTCGGAAATTGGTTGGGTCGATGAGAGCACTCCAACTAAGGATATAAATGAAGATTGGGGAGAAGGAAGATTTTCGATCAAGAACTGTTGTCTGCGTAGCATTACCCCGTTCAATGGTGAACTGTATGCGATAGGCCGCGGACAATTTTGAGATCGGAAGAATAGTGTGCACCAATGTACAGTTGCAGCAGCGCGCGAGCACCGTCAAGATGGAGACACTAATTTCATTTCCGTAATTTGGACGTCGAAGTTCTACCTTGTGAAGTCGGATGGTGATCTGCTGCTTGTGTTGTTGGTCAGCGAGGCTTTGGCGGGCAAACCATTGGTGTATCATGTGGACACTCAGAGCCGCTCTCTCCATCCGGTCAGTAACATTGGCAGTAATGCCTTCTTCGTGAATTATATCCGGTGTATCTCCATCGACACCAGAGTGTACCCGACACTTCGACCTGGCAGCATCTACTACACGGATTTGGGTTATATCGTAGAGTACTCTCATGATACAAAGGCCTGGGATGAGTGGCCGGTACGTGTGGATAGAATAGGAAGCTACGGTATGAGAAATGAAACGAAGCCATACCGTTTGGAGGATGTATTGGCCGCACACCTGCAGACGGAAGGAGTTCAATGAATATTTCCTTGGGGTAATGCACGAATGGAGCGACGAAGAAATATATGAGGAGGAATGAAGAACAAATTCATTCATCCTAATCTTCTTGTTGTCCATACATTGCGTGCGTCTTGTATATTTTTCAGCTTAGTTTGTCGTGAACATTAACAACGTTATTGCTGCTTTTGGCTGCTCGTATGCAGTTTATGTATTATACTTAGTTTTGTGATTATGCTTGTTGTGAATTTATCATATACTAGCTTCTAGATTTGCTACTAGATTTGCTGCCATATTGGGCAAAAAACGAGGGCCAAAAGGCATAAATAACCCCAGAGATTTGCTACTAGATTTGCTACTAGATTTGCTACTAGATTTGCTGCCATATTGAAGAAAGACAGAAATAGAAGCTTATCTAGATTTGATACTAATTTGGTGAAAAAGACAGAGAGAGAAAGAGGGGAAAAGGTGCTCTTAAAAATGCCGATTTGGGCCGAGAGAGACAAAACCCAGCTCCTGCTCATGTGCAACCAAACGCTTCTCGTCCTGTCCCATGCGGTCCCTTTCTACCAGCCCCACGCGACGCGGCCCCACACGACGCGGCCCCACAGACGACGCGGCGCAACACGTCAGCATAGAACGTCCAAATAAACGGATTCCTTTCGTCTGAGCTCCTTCTGCGGGTTTCAGACATAGGCTTGGAGAAAACTGAGGAAAAACTAAGGGGCTGGGGAAAACTGAGTACAACTAACGACCCGAGGGCACGAAAATAGAAATCCTTTTATAATAAAGAACTTAATAATTGTTATTTTGCTCTAGTCAAATGAAAACAATGAGTTGTTCAAATTATGACATTACTCCATGTACGATGGATAAGTTATTATAAATCTTAATGGTGAAACACACATACATAACACTGACGCTAAAATACCATAAGGCAATTGATTTGAATTCCACTTATTTGTGGAACTGCTATTTAGGTCATGTTAGAGAGGAACGCATGAAGGAACTCCAAGCAAATGGATTTTTGGATTCATTTGATTTTTGAATCGTTTGGCGCTTGCAAATCTTTTCTAAAAGAGAATGACTAAAATACCGTTCATAAGCCAAGAGTTGAACGGGCAACTAACTTAGTGGAAACATACATGATGATGTATGTGGTTCACTGGGCATAGTTGTGTACTTCATAAAAACTTCCAACAATGAATTGAGTATATATATGTGGATATATTTGATAAGGAAGAAGTTTGAAACATTTGAATGGATTCAAATAAATTTCAGCATGAAGTGAAAATCATCGTAATAGAAAAGTCAAATATCTATGATTGGATCATAGTGGAAATATTTGAATTACGAGTTTTAGCAAACATCTAAGAGAGTTATGAAGTTTTTCTACAACTCACGTTTCTTGGAGTATCATAGTGATGATGGAGTATCCGAGAGATGTATCCAAACAGCTCCACCGCTTCACGGTCCTGTCTCCTAGCCACTTGCTCCCACACCTGGAGATAAAGAGACATTTTGTATATGCAGTCAGCAGGTTGACTAGGGAAGCGCCCCTCGATGGAAAATTTGTTTCTTATGTTCCAAAGGGACCGGCACAACGCCGCACAACTAATCCAGTAGACCCGTTTTGTTTGGCCTTTGCACTGTTGGAGCAGCCTATAAACGTCCGCCAAACACGTGGGGTTCCAAGTACATTGCAGTGTTTCCCTAACTGTGCTCCACATGAATCTGGCTAGGACGCATGTGAAGAAGATGTGGTTCGTGTCCTCCATCTCTCCACAAAGGGCACATCTCCCCGAAGATGGCCCCCTCCTCCTACGAATATTGTCGTTGGAGGGTAGGCGTTTACGCATAAGCTGCCATAGGAAGATCCTGATCTTGAGAGGAACATCAATCCTCCAAAGCACCCCATAGTGTTTCTGTGGCGTGCCTTGACATAACCTGAGGTAAAGGGAACGCACCAAGAATACTCCAGAGGGTTCGAGAGACCACCGGATGGTATCCTGCCCGGCCCTCAGACCCACCGTCTGGAGATCCCTCTGGATGTAAGTGAGCTCCCTGTGCTCAAGCCTGCCAAGCTCCCTGCGAAGGGGAATGTCCCAAAACCCGTTGGCCACGGCTTGTGCCACCGAGGCTTCTGGGTCTGCCGTGATGGCGAAAAGGGCTGGGAATCTGTCCCGAAAGGGTCTCGGTCCTAGCCACCAATTGTGCCAGAACCGGGTCGACGTCCCACTGACCACCTGATGCTTTGTCCCCAAACAGAGCACTCGCTTGACCTTCTGAAGCGTGTTCCAGAATTGTGATCCTCTTGGGTGCGAGTCTACCCATAAGTCCCTACCGTTCAGGTACTTGCTGCGAATGATATCCGCCCGCAAGCCATGAGCACCACTCATGATTTTCCAAACCCATTTTGCCATGAGGCATACGATTTGGTGCCCATAATGCCTAGTCCCCCCATGGATTTGGGCATGCACAGCGCGTCCCACCTGACCCAATGGTACTTCTTCTTTGGGCCATTAGCTTCCCAAAAGAATTTCGCGCGATGTTTGCGGAGGACGTCGTGGATGTCATCTCCCAGCATGCACACACCCATGGCGTGCAGGGGCAGGCTGGACAAGCAGGCGTTCACCAGGATAAGCCGTGCCGCCGAGGACATGAATTTGCCCGTCCACGGGTCTGCCCGTTTAGCGACCTTGGCTGTCAGCGGACCCCAATCCGCGGCCGTAATGGCGTGGTCAGAGATGGGAAGGCCAAGGTATGTGAAGGGAAGGACCATTGTTTACAGTTTAACATGTTGGCGATCCTCTGCTTCTCCAGGTCCGAGGTCCCCATGACCATGACCTCACTCTTATGAAAGTTAATGCGGAGCCCTGACATGTTCTCAAAACAGAGAAGGAGGAACTTCAAGTTGGCGATGGCCAGATCCTCCGGCTGGATCATGATGATCGTGTCATCCGCGTATTGCAGATGGGATACCCCTCCCGGAATAATGTGCGGGATAACACCCTCGACGTGTCCCGCAGCTTGTGCTTTGTCCAAAATCGCGGCGAGAGCCTCGGCCACAAAGTCGAAAAGGAGTGGGGATAGCGGGTCCCCTTGATGCACGCCCCGCCCATTCCTGAAGTAGTTGCCCACCTCACCGTTGATGGTGATCGCCGTTTGGCCCCCCGACAAACTGAGCACTCGGTGGACCCACCCTGGGTCAAACCCCTTCCGGAGGAGCACCTCCCGGAGAAAGGACCAATTGACTCGATCGTAGGCTTTCTCGAAGTCAAGTTTCAAGAAGACTCCCCTAAGTCTCTTGGATTTCGTCTCGTGGATGATCTCCTAAAGGGAAATAATCCCCTCATGGATGTGTCTGCCTTTTATGAAGGCCGTCTGGGTTCTACCAATGGATCTGTTTGCTATGGGAGAGAGCCGGATCGCGTACGCTTTAGCTACAAATTTAAAGATAACGTTGATCAACGCAATCGGGTGGAATTGGCGAATGTCCTCCGCCCCATGAACCTTGGGAATAAGCGTGAGCACCCCAAAGTTAAGTCTCACAATATCCACACGCCCCAGAGCAAAGCCGTTAAGGATGGCCAGGATATAGGGCTTGACCAAGGCCCAAAATTTCTTGAAGAATATGACAGGGAACCCATCCGAACCTGGGGCCGTGTCCACCTTCATGCTCTTGAGCACCCCGTCCACCTCCTCCCCTGAGAAGGATAGCATTAGGTCCTCGACGACGAACTCCATCGTCAATACATGCGCGTCCAATTTTTTGGGTGTCAAAAGGATTACATAGGACACAACAAGAGATATGTAAATGTATATTAGTTCTGTGTTGTCAGTGTACGTATCATGTATGTAATCATTGTATGTAGAGCGATGAACCTGAAATGTGGAAGGGTAATTATATACAGATTATCCACCAAGAGCGAATACAGAGGCAACGGCAGGACTGTAATTTCTGTACAGCAAAGAAATCGTTGGAATGTGCAAGGCACTTGATTCCTTTGTCTTAACCCTTTCGTGCCGTAAGTTTTGTTTCTCCGTTGTATGTGAGTGTGCGAAAATTCAGAGTAACAATCCACTGACACTCAAACATCATACTGTTGTAAATTTGGCAAGGAGTATTTCCTTTTGTAAATTTGGCAAGGAGCTCTAGTAAAAAAATGTGAACTGTTGGTTCCGCAGTAGACAGCTTCTGTGCTACTCAATCACATATTTAGGCAGTTGGTTTCATGCCTCATACAAAGCTAGAATGTTAACTGAAAAACTGTGGGCATGCAAGCTCAGTGCCGTCTTTAATTGGTGTATCTCTCAGCAGAGACAAGCAGGCAAGGGACAGTACCAGTTGATTTTAACAAAAGAAGGATAGTGGAGGCCGTTTCATCCCTTCTTTATCTTTGGAAATTCTGTTTCGTTTTGTTTGTATTCAGCATCCATGTGCTACACACACAAAATCAGTTGTCAATAATTTTGTTTCAGAGCTACATTTAGCCTCCACTAGTTGTGAACAATGCTGGAAAGACGCCATATTTTGCTTCTGTACTCAAGGTGAATAGATGATAGCTAAATATGTCATGCAAGCAAATCGTGGAGTGGAAGCTTCAGTAATTAGCATGCCTACACCGAAATAATGACCAGTAAGCAGTGTACTTTTACCACGGGGCA